>NC_059200.1:21667123-21864623 GCF_020615455.1 Coregonus clupeaformis | reverse complement strand
GTATTTAGTCAGCCACCAATTGTGCAAGTTCTCCCACTTAAAAAGATGAGAGAGGCCTGTAATTTTCATCATAGGTACACGTCAACTATGACAGACAAAATGAGGAAAAAAAATCCAGAAAATCACATTGTAGGATTTTTAATGAATTTATTTGCAAATTATGGTGGAAAATAAGTATTTGGTCAATAACAAAGGTTTCTCAATACTTTGTTATATACCCTTTGTTGGCAATGACACAGGTCAAACGTTTTATGTAAGTCTTCACAAGGTTTTCACACACTGTTGCTGGTATTTTGGCCCATTCCTCAATGCAGATCTCCTCTAGAGCAGTGATGTTTTGGGGCTGTCGCTGGGCAACACGGACTTTCAACTCCCTCCAAAGATTTTCTATGGGGTTGAGATCTGGAGACTGGCTAGGCCACTCCAGGACCTTGAAATGCTTCTTACGAAGCCACTCCTTCGTTGCCCGGGCGGTGTGTTTGGGATCATTGTCATGCTGAAAGACCCAGCCACGTTTCATCTTCAATGCCCTTGCTGATTTTCACTCAAAATCTCACGATACATGGCCCCACTCATTCTTTCCTTTACACGGATCAGTCGTCCTGGTCCCTTTGCAAAAAAACAGCCCCAAAGCATGATGTTTCCACCCCCATGCTTCACAGTAGGTATGGTGTTCTTTGGATGCAACTCAGCATTCTTTGTCCTCCAAACACGACGAGTTGAGTTTTTACCAAAAAGTTATATTTTGGTTTCATCTGACCATATGACATTCTCCCAATCCTCTTCTGGATCATCCAAATGCACTCTAGCAAACTTCAGACGGGCCTGGACATGTACTGGCTTAAGCAGGGGGACACGTCTAGCACTGCAGGATTTGAGTCCCTGGCGGCGTAGTGTGTTACTGATGGTAGGCTTTGTTACTTTGGTCCCAGCTCTCTGCAGGTCATTCACTAGGTCCCCCCGTGTGGTTCTGGGATTTTTGCTCACCGTTCTTGTGATAATTTTGACCCCACGGGGTGAGATCTTGCGTGGAGCCCCAGATCGAGGCAGATTATCAGTGGTCTTGTATGTCTTCCATTTCCTAATAATTGCTCCCACAGTTGATTTCTTCAAACCAAGCTGCTTACCTATTGCAGATTCAGTCTTCCCAGCCTGGTGCAGGTCTACAATTTTGTTTCTGGTGTCCTTTGACAGCTCTTTGGTCTTGACCATAGTGGAGTTTGGAGTGTGACTGTTTGAGGTTGTGGACAGGTGTCTTTTATACTGATAACAAGTTCAAACAGGTGCCATTAATACAGGTAACGAGTGGAGGACAGAGGAGCCTCTTAAAGAAGAAGTTACAGGTCTGTGAGAGCCAGAAATCTTGCTTGTTTGTAGGTGACCAAATACTTATTTTCCACCATAATTTGCAAATAAATTCATAAAAAATCCTACAATGTGATTTTCTGGATTTTTTTCTCTCATTTTGTCTGTCATAGTTGACGTGTACCTATGATGAAAATTACAGGCCTCTCTCATCTTTTTAAGTGGGAGAACTTGCACAATTGGTGGCTGACTAAATACTTTTTCCCCCACTGTAAGTATTAAAAACAGTGTTTATAGATTGCTTGGGGTAAACACTAGAAGAGCTACACTGACTGCTGTCGGAAAACAAACTCTCACTTTAATCATTTAACACACTCCTCCTACCACCTACCATTCCCTGCCTGAAGCACCAGCATCACACACACACACACACACACACACAGAGTACAGAGTACAGAGTACAGAGTACAGAGTACAGAGTACAGAGTACAGAGTACAGAGTACAGAGTACAGGGCAAGTCAAGTCACATAGACTGTCTAAGGAAGGCACAAGCCATAACATTTGTGTAGTGTGGTATTGGACATGTTGTTTCTCTTAGACAGAGGACGATATTCTCAAATTCTTCTCTAACAAAGTATCTGCTGCAAATAGGCTGTATTGAGGTCATGCTGGCCTCTCAGGGGCAGTCCTAGTCACATAGACTGACTGATAAGATTATATCAACTTTACTATCCCACCAGGTGGAAATTCCTTTGGTCAAGACAAAATACATAAAACCACAGAATAATACACAATTAAATTCAAGGAAGGTATTCTCCAATTCTTCTTCACGTGCAAGCCAAAACCATGGTGTACTTTGGTGTCATATAAGGACATGCCGTCTGAAATCTGAATGGCCACCCCAGTTGTGGATAAATCTGAATGGCCACCCCAGTTGTGGATAAATCTGAATGGCCACCCCAGTTGTGGAGAAATCTGAATGGCCACCCCAGTTGTGGAGAAATCTGAATGGCCACCCCAGTTGTGGAGAAATCTGAATGGCCACCCCAGTTGTGGAGAAATCTGAATGGCCACCCCAGTTGTGGAGAAATCTGAATGGCCACCCCAGTTGTGGAGAAATCTGAATGCACTCATGACTCTATTCTATGCGCACCAAAATGACCATCTGCTTCTCTTTGAAATGATGCCCACCTGACCCAGATAGCGATTTATAAGGGACCATTTTTGGATTGCGTAAACAACAACAGTAATTGTGTGAAGGCGGGGATGCAGGGCTGCGTGCTTGCTCTAGTTCCTCAACAGCACGGCTAGGAGAATTCAATAAAGCACATTATAGTTGAAGACTCTTCTTTGAGTCATAAAAGTGCATTGAAATTACTTAGGAACTGTGCACACTTTGGAGAGGTGTGTGGCCACTTGGAGACACCAGTTAGACCTTTCACTCAAACCCTTGTCATTTATTTTGTCTTATGTTGCAACTACCCCACATTTTCCAGGAATATTCTTATCATGTTACTGAATGTATCCAGAGTATTTTCAGATTTCGTTGTCAACAAATGCAGCGAAAAGTACAGTAAATGTAAATTGCACATAAAATCAACAGTGTAATGTTTGGATTCAGTCTGGTGTCCGGTGAACTGTTGTGTCCTAAACTTTAGTCTAATAATTTTCTCCTCATCTCCAAACTGTTCCCTTTTAATTGTTACCATGGTTATGCATATGCTTTTCATATTTCTTCTGTAAGAAACCTTTCAATTTAGCCCTATCCATATAGGCCAATTCCCATTCCCAGAGAGTAATGGGCGAAAACAAAGCAGTTGTTATTACATTTTGTATGTATAACTTGTTTAATAAATTAAGTTAAATGAATCATTACTTTGCCATTGCCAAAGTCATTATTTCTAAGGATGACTCTAAAGCTACTATAGCTGCCCTAACCTAACTTGCAAAGAGATGTAGACTATACTCACCTATAGGGAAATGGTCATTAAAGCCTCTGGCCATTATTACCGGTTGGGAATAGAACTGCTTGAATAATTTAATGCATCATTCCTTCCCTAAAACTATGATGGGTGGAAAGTAGAATGGCAGTTGCATTTTGAGTTATCTTCAACTGGCTGAGTTGGTAGGGTACAGTACAAATCCAGTGGATTCACTGCTGTATGCTAATACCATTACATAAAATACCTTAACGCAAACACCGTAACAAGACTTTTGGAATTGATTCATGATTTATTTGAACAGGGAAATGTACCAAACCTGAGCTGAAGCATTGAATGCTTTGAACCATCATAATTATATTGAAAAAATCCACCTCGCATCAATTAAGGTTAAAGATGTTATGCCCCCCCCCCTAAACTGGGTCTGTGCCCCACCTTGGCCACCCCATTCAAAATGTTCTGGACCCGCTACTGGCTGCAACTAGGCTATATTGAGTGAGTGTAGGGCTTTTTTCCATAAGACACTCCAGCAGAATTAAGAAAACAACAGACTGTATACGTGGGGACTGGATAGGTAGAATCATGGAAACTGACTGGGGGACAAAAAACAACGCATAGCAGAGATACTGGTGTAATGGTAATAAAAACATATTGTGCTGTACTGGGCTGGACTAGGGTGAACTGACCATTTTACAGAGGAAAACAGAGCACATAATCTCCTTATAGAGCAATATGGCAGTAATATAAATCTGAGTAGGCATACTCCTACCGTAATAAAACATATGTACATGTGTATTGTATAGGCTTACACACCGTATGAAAATGTAGTGGAACCACCTAGGGCCTAACAATCTGGTCCAGGGAGCTGTAGGGTATTACTGTAATAAGCCAGCTGGGAGGAGACAGGCCCTGGGTGACATAAGGTCTTCCGCCATGACAGCTCAGAGGGATCACAAAGGAGCAACATACAGGAGACATATGGCGAAGCAGTAAAAGCAACTAGCCACCTACGTACGGACATCCGATCCAACGGAAAAAGGACAAGAGAGGACAGAGACTGGAGTGTCGTCTTACAGGTAGATAACAGACCTAAGGCTCCATTCTAACTGATCTATTAATATTTTAGATTGAGTCAGTGGAAAACTGTGACAAAGCAAGCTTAACGATCCGAGTCTGAGATAAGGCTAGTGATTATGTTTTTAATGAAATATTAACGTCCACACACACAGGTCACGTTAGGTATTATGGGATATTGTGGAGCTGCAAGAGGGAGCTGAGCTCTGATGTTTCAATCCATGAATATCTGAATAATATCAACATAAACCCAAATCGCAGGGCCTCTCAAATGGCACCCTATTCACTATTAAGTGCACTAGGGCCCATAAGGCTCTGGTTTAAAATAGTGCACTTTGTAGGGAATAGGGTGCCATCATGCTGCCAATGACCTGTCGTACCACTGCTACCTGGAGAGTGAGAGACTGACGGAGAGAGAGCAGAAACAACCCAGCCCCAACGCTTTGCATGATGCTCACTGCCAAAGTCATTGCTTACTCAAGGACACTGCGGCGAGAGAGAAAGCGAGAGAGAGAGGCAGACAGACGGCTCAAAGGAATGAGAGGAAACTCAGCTGAGTTGAACACTAAAATGGTAGCAAGCTGCCAGAAAACCAACTAATCATGACAATAAAAGACTGGGAAGTTATGTGGTGGTAAAGGAGGGTAGGCAAGCTTTTAGTCATTCCCAAAACACCATGAGCAATCAATTAGACGCACACACACCTCTCACACATACACACACACCTCTCGCACATACACACACACACACCTCTCGCACATACACAAACACACCTCTCGCATTTACACACACACACCTCTCGCACATACACACACACACACACACACGCCGAAGTCCAACAGCGCACTCCAAGTTGTACTTGGAGCACAGATGTTGATTGTTGGTGATCAAAACAACGTCATCAATAAACAGAACAGACACCAAAGGGAACCAGCAAACTGAGACAGCGCTGGACCATTGCACTATTGTGTAATATTTATCAAAGATCAGAGAAATTCCATATCCTTGAAGCCCAAGTCTGTAACTAACTAATAGAGTTAAGTCTGTGGCTGACACAGTGGCCAGATGAAAGCGAGCCCCGGCAATAGAGCTGACCAAGGAGCAAGAATCCAGCCAGCAAACTCCGTGGTAGGGAGCCAAACCTCAGGTCAGACAGTCTGACACAGACTAACCAACCAAGCAGGCCAGCACACCCCGGTCGCCATTTGTCTACACACACCACACTGTTGTTTACGTTGTCCCGATGGTTGAAAGCATTGCTCTGTGTCCTAGGCTATAAATCACAGCCGTGTTTAGATGAGAACCCTGGCTGCCACACCAACACTGCTGCCACATCTGCAACACATCAGGAGCAGCTAGACAGAGACAGACAAAGACAGCTAGAGAGACAAAAACAGCTATACCCAGACAAAAACAGCTATACCCAGACAAAGACAGCTAGAGAGACAAAAACAGCTATACCCAGACAAAAACAGCTATACCCAGACAAAGACAGCTAGAGAGACAAAAACAGCTATACCCAGACAAAAACAGCTATACCCAGACAAAGACAGCTAGAGAGACAAAAACAGCTATACCCAGACAAAAACAGCTATACCCAGACAAAGACAGCTAGAGAGACAAAAACAGCTATACCCAGACAAAGACCGCTATACCCAGACAAATACCGCTATACCCAGACAAAGACAGCTAGAGCGACAAACACAGCTATACCCAGACAAAGACAGCTATACCCAGACAAAGACCGCTATACCCAGACAAAGACAGCTATACCCAGACAAAAACAGCTATACCCAGACAAAAACAGCTATACCCAGACAAAGACAGCTAGAGAGACAAAAACAGCTATACCCAGACAAAAACAGCTATACCCAGACAAAGACAGCTAGAGAGACAAAAACAGCTATACCCAGACAAAAACAGCTATACCCAGACAAAGACAGCTAGAGAGACAAAAACAGCTATACCCAGACAAAAACAGCTATACCCAGACAAAGACAGCTAGAGAGACAAAAACAGCTATACCCAGACAAAAACAGCTATACCCAGACAAAGACAGCTAGAGAGACAAAAACAGCTATACCCAGACAAAGACCGCTATACCCAGACAAATACCGCTATACCCAGACAAAGACAGCTAGAGCGACAAACACAGCTATACCCAGACAAAGACAGCTATACCCAGACAAAGACCGCTATACCCAGACAAAGACAGCTATACCCAGACAAAAACAGCTATACCCAGACAAAGACAGCTATACCCAGACAAAGATAGCTATACAGAGACAAAGAAAGCTATACAGAGACAAATACAGCTATACCCAGACAAAGACAGCTAGACAGACAAAGACAGCTATACCCAGACAAAGACAGCTATACAGAGACAAAGACAGCTAGACAGACAAAGACAGCTATACCCAGACAAAGATAGCTATACAGAGACAAAGAAAGCTATACAGAGACAAAGACAGCTATACATAGACAAAGACAGCTAGACAGAGACAAAGACAGCTATACCCAGACAAAGACAGCTATACCCAGACAAAGAAAGCTATACAGAGACAAAGACAGCTATACAGAGACAAAGACAGCTAGACAGACAAAGAAAGCTATACAGAGACAAAGACAGCTATACAGAGACAAAGAAAGCTATACAGAGACAAAGACAGCTATACAGAGACAAAGACAGCTATACCCAGACAAAGATAGCTAAACAGACAAAGACAGCTATACAGAGACAAAGACAGCTATACAGAGACAAAGACAGCTATACAGAGACAAAGACAGATATACCCAGACAAAGACAGCTATACCCAGACAAAGACCGCTATACCCAGACAAAGACAGCTATACCCAGACAAAGACAGCTATACCCAGACGAAGAAAGCTATACCCAGACAAAGACAGCTATACAGAGACAAAGACAGCTATACAGAGACAAAGACAGCTATACCCAGACAAAGAAAGCTATACAGAGACAAAGACAGCTATACCCAGACAAAGACAGCTATACAGAGACAAAGACAGCTATACCCAGACAAAGACAGCTATACAGAGACAAAGACAGCTATACCCAGACAAAGACAGCTATACCCAGACAAAGACAGCTATACCCAGACAAAGACAGCTATACCCAGACAAAGACAGCTATACCCAGACAAAGACAGCTATACCCAGACAAAGACAGCTATACCCAGACAAAGACAGCTATACCCAGACAAAGACAGCTATACAGAGACACTTACCACACTCAGGTTTTCAAACTTTGCTTTAGCTACTGTACAAGACATAAACATTTTAGTAATTTAGCAGACATTCTTATACAGAGCAATTAGGGTTAAGTGCCTTGCTCAAGGGCACAGACAGATTTTTCAGGGATTCGAACCAGCGACCTTTCGGTTACTGGCCCAATGCCTTAAGGTTATCTGCCACAGTCACACTCAAAGGCTGGTGTTCTGACTGACTGACACACCGCTTGGTAAACACTAACAATGGCGAACACAACTAATTTGTTCCTGACAAGCATACACGTCACAGACCGGTGCATCACTTAATATAGAAACTGCATCCTTCTTGGGCGAATACAGATGGCTATGTTAAAACATAATGCATTTAGTGACTAGTGTGGTCCCGTGTAGCTCAGTTGGTAGAGCATGGCACTTGCAATGCAAGGGAAGGGTGCTGCTCGTTTTCTGCTTGACTGAGCAGCACTGTAAACTCACAGTGAGCCACTCTGTGTTCCCAGCCCCCAGTACTATGCACCTCTCTGAGGGGCCCCCTCCTGGTGGCCCTCCCTGTCTCCCTCACCCCTCCTGGTGGCCCTCCCTGTCTCCCTCACCCCTCCTGGTGGCCCTCCCTGTCTCCCTCACCCCTCCTGGTGGCCCTCCCTGTCTCCCTCACCCCTCCTGACGGTCTCCCGGTCAGCCTTTCTCTCATCCTGTTAGCTATGACACAGCCTGGAAGAATGGTTTCATATACACTGCAGTTTCACTGGCTTATTCAACTATACTGAACAAAAACATAAACGCAACATGTAAAGTGTTGGTGCCATGTTTCATGAGCTGAAATAAAAGATCCCAGAAATGTTCCATACGCACAAAAAGTGTATTTTCTCATATTTTGTGAGCAAATTTGTTTGTATCCCTGTTACGGAGCATTTCTCCTTTGACAAGATAATCCATCCACCGGTGTGGCATTTCAAGAAGTTGATTAAACAGCATGATCATTACACAGGTGCACCTTGTGCACCTTGTGCTGGGGACAATAAAAGGCCACTCTAAAATGTGCAGTTTTGTCACACAACACAATGCCACAGATGTCTCAAGTTTTGAGGGAGTGTGCAATTGGCATGCTGACTGCAGGAATGTCCACCAGAGCTGTTGCCAGAGAATTGAATGTTCATTTCTGTACCAAAAGCCGCCTCCAATGTCATTTTAGAGAATTTGGCAGTACGTCTAACCGGCCTCACAACCGCAGACGACATGTAACCACGCCAGACCTGGACCTCCACATCCGACTTCTTCACCTGCGGGATTGTCTGAGTCCAGCCATCCAGATCACTGATGAAATTGTGGGTTTGCACAACCAAAGAATTTCTGCACAAACTGTCAGAAACCGTCTCAGGGAAGCTCATCTGCGTGCTCGTCGTCCTCACCAAGGTCTTGACCTGACTGCAGTTCGGTGTCGTAACCGACTTCAATGGGCAAATGATCACCATCGATGGCCACTGGCACACTGGTGCTCTTCCCGGATGAATCCCAGTTTCAACTGTACCGGGCAGATGGCAGACAGTGAGTGTGTATGGCGTTGTGTGGGTGAGCAATTTGCTGATGTCAACGTTATGAACAGAGTGGCGGTGGGGTTATGGTATAGGTAGGCATAAGCTACGGACAACAAACACAATTGCATTTTATTGATGGAAATTTGAATGCACAGAGATACCGGGATGAGATCCTGAGGCCCATTGTTGTGCCATTCATCCGTCGCCATCACCTCATGTTTCAGCATGATAATGCACGGCCCCATGTCACAAGGATCTATACACAATTGCTGGAAGCTGAAAATGTCCTAGTTCTTCCATTCCCTGCATACTCACCAGACATGTCACCCATTGAGCATATTTGGGATGCTCTGGATCGATGTGTACGACAGCGTGTTCCAGTTCCCGCCAATATCCAGCAACTTCGCACAGCCATTGAAGAGGCGTGGGACAACATTCCACAGGCCACAATCAACAGCCTGATCAACTCTATGCGAAGGAGATGTGTCGCGCTGCATGAGGCAAATGTTGGTCACACCAGGTACTGACTGGTTTTCTGATCTAGGCCCAACCTTTTTTTTAAAGGTATCTGAGACCAACAGATGCATATCTGTAATCCCAGTCATGTGAAATCCATAGATTAGGGCCCAATTAATATATTTCAATTGACTGATTTCCTTATAGTAACTGTAACTTAGCAAAATCTTAGAAATTGTTGCATGTTGCGTGTATATTTTTGTTCAGTGTAGAATATAAACATTACAAAAAGCCAATTCCCATTAGAAATAACCCAAGGATATTCACTCCATCTATACGCTCCAGGTAATGTAACACAGAGCCTGTTCAAGCCCAAAGGACAGTACAGTAGTTGCCATCTGGTTACCCAGTGCAGTGTGCCACTAGCCTAGCTACAGTAGCCAGGGCAGCATGGTGACCCTGTCACGAGATCATTACCTTGTGCTGCACTGTCCTCCTCTCCCTCTGCAGTCCAGTGTCACAGTAACAGTCTCAGGATGTGTGGGGAATCTCTACCTGGCAACACAAAGAAAGAGGTCAAAGATCAGTCATCAACACCTTTGTCTGTGTTGTATAAAATACTACATATTATAGCCTATTCCATCCAATAATCAAAATTACTAATTTATGTAATTTAGTTGACAGGGAGAGAACTCCCACACCCCAACTCCTAAACTGAGCTGAGAGAAATGTCACAGTTGTGACACACCAGTTGGCCACTCTACCTATGCTGTGTGGAGAGTCAACACCAGCACAGGAGAGGAGAGAGAAGCAGAGAACGCTAGGCAGCGGAGCCCCGTAATCACTCTGGTCTGTGAGCTCCACTACTGAGTGATTACAGCTGCCAACACACACACATACATAAATACACACACACACAGCTAGCGGCTCCGTTCACAGAAGTTACAGTGTGATGGCGAGACAACCATTTACCCCACACCCTCCAGCAGGTAATCAGACAAACAGAGACGAACACAGAGACCCTCTGCAAATAGTTTTCAATGGGCAGTAATTCTCAATGGGCAGTGTGAGTTGGCTACAGCACATAAAGGGAGGGAGCTCAACCTTAGCCCATGTAAGTCCCCTGCAGTCTACACCTCCTCTCCTCTACACCTCCTCTCCTCTACACCTCCTCCTCTCCTCTACATTCCTCTCCTCTCCACCACTCCTCTCCTGTACACCACCTCCTCTCCTCTCCTCTACTCCTCTCCACCACCCCCAGTCCTCTCCTTTCCTCTACACCACCTCCAGTCCTCTCCTCTCCTCTCCCCACTCCTCTCCTCTCCTCTCCTCTCCTCTACACCACCTCCAGTCCTCTCCTCGACACCACCTCCACTCCTCTCCTCTCCACTACACCACCTCCACTTCTCTCCTCTCCTTTACACCACCTCCACTCCTCTCCTCTCCTTTACACCACCTCCACTCCTCTCCTCTCCTCTACACCTCCTCTCCTCTACATTCCTCTCCTCTCCACCACTCCTCTCCTGTACACCACCTCCTCTCCTCTCCTCTACTCCTCTCCACCACCTCCAGTCCTCTCCTTTCCTCTACACCACCTCCTCTCCTCTCCTCTACTCCTCTCCACCACCTCCAGTCCTCTCCTTTCCTCTACACCACCTCCTCTCCTCTCCTCTACTCCTCTCCACCACCTCCAGTCCAGTCCACTCCTCTCCTCTACACCACCTCCACTCCTCTCCTCGACACCACCTCCACTCCTCTCCTCTCCTTTACACCACCTCCACTCCTCTCCTCTCCACTACACCACCTCCACTCCTTTCCTCTACACCACCACTCCTCTCCTCTCATCGACACCACCTCCACTCCTCTCCGCTCCTTTACACCACCTCCACTCCTCTCCTCTCCTCTACACCACCTCCACTCCTCTCCTCTCCTTTACACCACCTCCACTCCTCTCCTCTCCTCTACACCACCTCCTCTCCTCTACACCACCTCCTCTCCTCTCCTCTCCACTACACCACCTCCTCTACTCTCCTTTACACCACCTCCACTCCTCTCCTCTCCTCTACACCACCTCCTCTCCTCTACACCACCTCCTCTCCTCTCCTAGCCACTCTCCCTTCCCCTCTCTGTCTCCTTCTCCTCTTCCTCTCCTCTCCCTTTCCCACACCTCTCCTCTCCACCTCACAACCCTCTCTCTCTCTCCACCCCTCCCCTCTCCCTCTCCTTTTCCCTCTCCTGTCATTCAGCGAGCCAGCCTGCCTGTACAGGAGTCTGGAGATTATTTGATGATAACCATTTTCACTGCCTTGTTTTTCTCATCCAGAGACAGTCAGTGACACCACCACCAGCGCATCTCTAATCTTTGCCATGGAGGATAAATGAATTTGCAACTCGTTGACTGCTGCGTTTATGATCCACCATCATCTTCTATCCTTGGAAAAGGGAAAGTATGGGGCAGTGTGATGAAAACATAGAGAGACAGAGAGAGAGACAGAGAGAGACAGAGAGAGAGACAGAGAGACAGAGAGAGAGACAGAGAGAGAGACAGAGAGAGAGACAGAGAGAGAGAGACAGAGAGAGAGACAGAGAGACAGAGAGAGAGACAGAGAGAGAGACAGAGAGAGAGACAAAGACGGAGAGAGAGAGCAGAATTAGGCTGATACCCGCTAATGATCAAAATCCAGAAAAGAGCCGATTCTCAAACCTTCCATAACAAAGCCATCACCTACAGAGAAATGAACCTGGAGAAGAGTCCCCTAAGCAAGCTGGTCCTGGGGCTCTGTTCACAAACACAAACAGACCCCACAGAGCCCCAGGATAGCAACACAATTAGACCCAACCAAATCATGAGAAAACAAAAAGATAATTACTTGACACATTGGAAAGAATTTACAAAAAAACAGAGTCAACTAGAATGCTATTTGGCCCTAAACAGAGAGTACACAGTGGCAGAATACCTGACCACTGTGACTGACCCAACATTAAGGAAAGCTTTGACAAAGTACAGACACAGTGAGCATAGCCTTGCTATTGAGAAAGGCCGCCGTAGGCAGATCTGGCTCTCAAGAGAAGACAGGCTATGTGCACACTGCCCACAAAATGAGGTGGAAACTGAGCTGCACTTCCTAACCTCCTGACAAATGTATGACCATGTTAGAGACACATATTTCCCTCAGATTACACAGACCCACAAATAATTAGAAAACAAATCCAATTTTGATAAACTCTATTGGGTGAAATAACACAGTGTGCCATCACAGCAGCAAGATGTATGACCTGTTGCCACAAGAAAAGGGAAGAACAAACACCAATGTAAATAACACCAATTTGTATGTTTATTTATTTTCCCTTTTGTACTTCAACTATTTGCACATCATTACAACACTGTATATAGACATATGACATTTGAAATTTCTTTATTCTTTTGGAACTTTTGTGAGTGTTTATTGTTAATTTTTGAATGTTTATTTCACTTTTGTTGATGATCTATTTCACTTGCTTTGGCAATGTAAACATGTGTTTCCCATGCCAATAAAGCCCTTTGAATTGAATTGAGAGAGAGAGAGAGAGAGAGAGAGAGAGAGAGAGAGAGAGAGAGAGAGAGAGAGAGAGAGAGAGAGAGAGAGAGAGAGAGAGAGAGAGAGAGAGAGAGCGAGATAGAGAGAGAGAGAGTAGATAGAGAGAGAGAGAGAGAGAGAGAGAGAGAGAGAGAGTAGAGAGAGAGAGAGAGAGAGAGAGAGAGAGAGAGAGAGCGGGAGACAGAGAAAGCTAGAGAAAGAGAGAGAGAGAGAGAGAGAGAGAGAGAGAGAGAGAGAGAGAGAGGGAGAGAGAGTGAGGGGGGAGAGAGAGAGTGAGGGGGGAGAGAAGGAGAGAAAGAAGAAAGAGAGAGTAGAGGAAGAGAAGGAGAGGGAGAGAGCGGGAGAGAGAAAGCTAGAGAAAGAGAGAGAGTAGAGGAAGAGAAGGAGAGAAAGAGAGAGAGTAGAGGAAGAGAAGGAGAAAAAGAGAGAGAGTAGAGGAAGAGAAGGAGAAAAAAGCAGTGACACGGAAATGGAGGAGAGGAAGAATGAATGCCTGAGCTGCCTGCCTGGGATGTGGGCATATCAAAACAGAGCTTTATGAAGCACACAGCGGAGTCTGGTGGAAACACTTAACACTGAGAACCACAAGCACCTTTGCATGGTTTTAATACAATAGCAACACAATCAGGATCACTACAAAGTGCTTCCGCTGCTTTTTACAAGGGATCTGAGCATTGGGAGGTTTATGAATTAGTAAAAGATTGACCAGTCTTCTGACTGGCTGCTGCCGCATAAATGCAACGTCAGGTTTCTGTGTGTGCAGACTAGAGCATTAACTAGGCTTATATGTCTTGTCAACATGGCTCAAAAAGGAATAGCCCTGGCTGCCTACAGAATGCATATCAACATAACTAGATCGTATTAACACCACACTGCTGATTCACCCATTAAGATTACACAGATGATTAGAATGTGTTCCATTCCTCAACAGCACAGAGGGAGATAGATTCTATCTTAGAATCTCTGAATAATAACTTAGTCCCCTGTAGCTCAGTTGGTAGAACATGGCGCTTGCAACCCCAGGGTTGTGGGTTCGTTTCCCACGGGGGGCCAGTATGAAAAATGTATGCACTCACTAACTGTAAGTCGCTCTGGGTAAGCGCATCTGCTAAATGACTCAAATGTAAAAATGTGTGGGGCCATAGAAATACAATTCCTAAAAGGGACATTCTCACTCAAGTCAATGTTCCGTGATGGGTGGGCAAGGCCGGTGGCCATGTTGAGTGTACCTCTAGGCTATTTCTATAGTGTAGTCTAGCTAAGCTACCTGTTAGATGATGAAAAGGGACTTTAAAGGTCTTTGCTCTATCAGCTAAAAAGGCTCATAGAGCTTCTGCGTGTTTATTGATTGATCAGGCTCCAGCAGCACTCTCATTAAAAACTGTAGCTAGGCTAATTGTGACAAGATCAATGGGCTGAAGAAACCTTGATTACACTGCAAAGCAAGGAGACCGAATAGATTAGGCTACAGTCAAGTGTCCTAAAATACTCATTCTGGCCTTGTATTGCACGTTGACCCTCATTTAAGGACATATGTGGTAAAGATCTAATACTATGGAATAGATTGTAAGATTGTGACCAAAATGTTGACAAACCAGGTAGGTATCTAATTTAGACTAATCACACAAAAAATGTGTATACCAGTGTAGAGTAGGCTACATTGATTGTGTGATGTGTTCAATAGGGAAATAAGTGACACATTGTGTTGACACATTGTGTTGACACATCGTGTTTCATTGTGTTGACACATTGTGTTGACACATTGTGTTTCATTGTGTTGACACATTGTGTTTCACTGTGTTGACACATTGTGTTTCACTGTGTTGACACATTGTGTTGACACATCGTGTTTCATTGTGTTGACACATTGTGTTGACACATTGTGTTTCATTGTGTTGACACATTGTGTTTCACTGTGTTGACACATCGTGTTTCATTGTGTTTCATTGTGTTGACACATTGTGTTTCACTGTGTTGACACATTGTGTTTCATTGTGTTGACACATTGTGTTTCATTGTGTTGACACATTGTGTTTCACTGTGTTGACACATTGTGTTTCACTGTGTTGACACATTGTGTTTCACTGTGTTGACACATTGTGTTTCACTGTGTTGACACATTGTGTTTCACTGTGTTGACACATTGTGTTGACACATCGTGTTTCATTGTGTTTCACTATGTTGACACATTGTGTTTCATTGTGTTGACACATTGTGTTTCACTGTGTTGACACATTGTGTTTCATTGTGTTGACACATTGTGTTTCACTGTGTTGACACATTGTGTTTCACTGTGTTGACACATTGTGTTTCACTGTGTTGACACATTGTGTTTCATTGTGTTGACACATTGTGTTTCACTGTGTTGACACATTGTGTTTCATTGTGTTGACACATTGTGTTTCACTGTATTGACACATTGTGTTTCACTTTATTGACACATTGTGTTTCACTGTATTGACACATTGTGTTTCATTGTGTTGACACATTGTGTTTCACTGTGTTGACACATTGTGTTTCATTGTGTTGACACATTGTGTTTCATTGTGTTGACACATTGTGTTTCACTGTGTTGACACATTGTGTTTCACTGTATTGACACATTGTGTTTCACTGTATTGACACATTGTGTTTCATTGTGTTGACACATTGTGTTTCACTGTATTGACACATTGTGTTTCACTGTGTTGACACATTGTGTTTCATTGTGTTGACACATTGTGTTTCACTGTATTGACACATTGTGTTTCACTGTATTGACACATTGTGTTTCATTGTGTTGACACATTGTGTTTCACTGTATTGACACATTGTGTTTCACTGTATTGACACATTGTGTTTCACTGTGTTGACACATTGTGTTTCATTGTGTTGACACATTGTGTTTCATTGTGTTGACACATTGTGTTTCACTGTATTGACACATTGTGTTTCACTGTATTGACACATTGTGTTTCACTGTATTGACACATTGTGTTTCATTGTGTTGACACATTGTGTTTCATTGGGTTGACACATTGCATTACTGAGGTGGGTCGAGGCAGCAGGAATGGATCTGAGCCTATGTGGCTACACAGGATGAACCTGTTCCCTGTTCAACCATGGTTGTGTCTAAATATAACCTTATTCTCTATATAGTACACTACTTAAAACCAGGCTCTGGTCAATTCTGAGAAATATCACTGTGTTGAAAATCCGAAATTGTTTGCATAAACAACTCAATTCAGAAAGAGACACTTACCCCACCAGACATGTTACCAGGGGTCTCTTCACAGTCCCCAAATCCAAAACAAATGTAAGGCAACGCAGTGTTATATAGAGCCGCGGTTACACGGAACTCCCTTCCATCTCAATTTACTCAATGCGTAAAAAAAAAAAAAAGGAATAAAAAAAACAGTACTTCGTGACACAACACCTCTCCCCTATCTGACCAAATAACTTGTTTAGGTGTTGATATGTTGCTATGTAGGATATATATGGATATGATTGCTTATATTTATATACACTACCGGTAAAAGTTTTAGAACACCTACTCATTCAAGGGTTTTTCTTTATTTTTACTATTTTCTACATTGTAGAATAGTAGTGAAGACATCAAAACTATGAAATCACACATGGAATCATGTAGTAACCAAAAATGTGTTAATAAAATAGATTTTATATTTGAGATTCTTCAAATAGCCACCCTTTGCCTTGATGACAGCTTTGCACACGCTTGGCATTCTCTCAACCAGCTTCACCTGGAATGCTTTTCCAACAGTCTTGACGGAGTTCCCACATATGCTGAGCACTTGTTGGCTGCTTTTCCTTCACTCTGCAGTCCGACTCATCCCAAACCATCTCAATTTAGTTGAGGTTGGGGGATTGCGGAGGCCAGGTCATTCCATCATTCTCCTTCTAGGTAAAATAGCCATTACACAGCCTGGAGGTGTGTTGGGTCATTGTCCTGTTGAAAAACAAATGATAGTCCCACTAAGCCCAAACCAGATGGGATGGCGTATCGCTGCAGAATGCTGTGGTAGCCATGCTGGTTAAGTGTGCCTTGAATTCGAAATAAATCACAGACAGTGTCACCAGCAAAGCACCACCACACCATAACACCTCCTCCTCCATGCTTTACGGTGGGAAATACACATATGGAGATCATCCGTTCACCCACACCGCGTCTCACAAAGACACGGCGGTTGGAACCAAAAATCTCAAATTTGGACTCCAGACAAAGGACAGATTTCCACCGGTCTAATGTCCATTGCTCGTGTTTCTTGGCCGAAGTAAGTCTCTTCTTCTTATTGGTGTCCTTTAGTAGTTGTTTCTTTGCAGCAATTCAACCATGAAGGCCTGATTCACACGGTCTCCTCTGAACAGTTGATGTTGAGATGTGTCTGTTACTTGAACTCTGTGAAGCATTTATTTGTGCTGCAATTTCTGAGGCTGGTAACTTTAATGAACTTACCCTCTGCAGCAGAGGTAACTCTGGGTCTTCCATTCCTGTGGCGGTCCTCATGAGAGCCAGTTTCATCATAGCGCTTGATGGTTTTTGCGACTGCACTTGAAGAAACTTTCAAAGTTCTTGAAATGTTCCGTATTGACTGACCTTCATGTCTTAAAGTAATGATGGTATCACATTTCAGGAGAAGACCCAGATGCAGACAGTGTCGAAGTAACTATTTTTGATGTCTTCACTATTATTCTACAATGTAGAAAATAGTAAAAATAAAGAAAACCCCTTGAATGAGTAGGTGTTCTAAAACGTTTAACCGGTAGTGTAGGCATGTATATCACTGACAGTGAATACTGTAAATAGGCCTTAGTGTTCTGTCGGTACAGGACTTTTTATTTTCATTTTCTTATTTTAAATGTATGTAGCTCTGTCCTTGAGCTCGTCTATCAATGTTTTGTATTATGTTGTGTTTTGTGTGGACAGCAGGAAGAGTAGCTGCTGCACGAGCAACGACTAACGGGGATCCTAATAAAAATAAAAACTAACAAAAGTAGTGTACTTTATAGGAAATAGGGTGCCATTTGGGACGCCCCCCATACCACCACCGTCACAAAGCTACAACGGCTTCCTGTAGGCCTACTTCCTTGTAAAACAGGAAATGTGCCACTGTTCCATACTAAGACGTGAGTTAGCAGGGTATGACATAGCTTTCGGTTAGGCCTCTGCCAGCATGAAGCCTCAGAACTCAATCTATGCAGAGACTGCAGAGTTGTCCCTAGATAAAGTAAGGCAAAAATAAACCACATTTTGAATTGATACACCAACTGAACCCAAATGATGTCAGGCAGAGGAGGAAAGAGAGAAACTCTTGTGTGTGTGTGTGGAATTACCAGCCATTCTGCCGTGTCGTTGCTCGACAGACACAGACAATATGATTGAGGCATTCAAGTCCACTGAAGCATCACATGTAACCCAGCCCTAGTTTTTCACACCACCGTCATCATCACATCATCAGTTGGGGAGAAGAACCAAAAAAAGGAAAGAGAGACAGATACAGTTCAACTGTATTCAATACAACACTGTACACAGACGGTGACAAAGGATTCAAACACAGGTGGGAAAAAAACTAGACACCGGTTAACCACCGGCAAATTATGGATTCTATTTAGCAGACGTAGGCCTATAACATATAGCCCTAAAAACACAGGACGAGAGCAGAGAGAGGAGAGAGAGCAGGGAGAGGAGAGAGAGCAGAGAGAGGAGAGAGAGGAGAGAGAGCAGGGAGAGGAGAGAGAGGAGAGAGAGCAGAGAGAGGAGAGAGAGCAGGGAGAGGAGAGAGAGCAGGGAGAGGAGAGAGAGCAGGGAGAGGAGAGAGAGCAGGGAGAGGAGAGAGAGCAGGAGAGGAGAGAGAGCAGGGAGAGGAGAGAGAGCAGGGAGAGGAGAGAGAGCAGGAGAGAGCAGGGAGAGGAGAGAGAGGCAGGAGAGGAGAGAGAGCAGGGAGAGGAGAGAGAGCAGGGAGAGGAGAGAGAGCAGGGAGAGAGCAGGGAGAGGAGAGAGAGCAGGAGAGGAGAGAGAGGAGGGAGAGGAGAGAGAGCAGGGAGAGAGCAGGGAGAGGAGAGAGAGCAGAGAGAGGAGAGAGAGCAGGGAGAGGAGAGAGAGCAGGGAGAGGAGAGAGAGCAGGGAGAGGAGAGAGAGCAGGGAGAGGAGAGAGAGCAGGGAGAGGAGAGAGAGCAGGGAGAGGAGAGAGAGCAGGGAGAGGAGAGAGAGCAGGGAGAGCAGGGAGAGGAGAGAGAGCAGGGAGAGGAGAGAGAGCAGGGAGAGGAGAGAGAGCAGGGAGAGGAGAGAGAGCAGGGAGAGAGCAGGGAGAGGAGAGAGAGCAGGGAGAGGAGAGAGAGCAGGGAGAGGGAGAGAGCAGGGAGAGGAGAGAGAGCAGGGAGAGGAGAGAGAGCAGGGAGAGGAGAGAGAGCAGGGAGAGAGCAGGGAGAGGAGAGAGAGCAGGGAGAGGAGAGAGAGCAGGGAGAGGAGAGAGAGCAGGGAGAGGGAGAGCAGGGAGAGAGCAGGGAGGAGAGAGAGCAGGGAGAGGAGAGAGCAGGGAGAGGAGAGAGAGCAGAGAGAGAGAGAGAGCAGGGAGAGAGCAGGGAGAGGAGAGAGAGCAGGGAGAGGAGAGAGAGCAGGGAGAGGAGAGAGAGCAGAGAGAGGAGAGAGAGCAGGGAGAGGAGAGAGAGCAGGGAGAGGAGAGAGAGAGCAGGGAGAGGAGGAGAGAGCAGGGAGAGGAGAGAGAGCAGGGAGAGGAGAGAGAGCAGGGAGAGAGCAGGGAGAGGAGAGAGAGCAGGGAGAGGAGAGAGAGCAGGGAGAGGGAGAGAGAGCAGGGAGAGGAGAGAGAGCAGGGAGAGAGCAGGGAGAGGAGAGAGAGCAGGGAGAGGAGAGAGAGAGCAGGGGAGGAGAGAGAGCAGGGAGAGGAGAGAGAGCAGGGAGAGAGCAGGGAGAGGAGAGAGAGCAGGGAGAGGAGAGAGAGCAGGGAGAGGAGAGAGAGAGCAGGGAGAGGAGAGAGAGCAGGGAGAGGAGAGAGAGCAGGGAGAGGAGAGAGAGCAGGAGAGGAGAGAGAGCAGGAGAGGAGAGAGAGCAGGGAGAGGAGAGAGAGCAGGGAGAGGAGAGAGAGCAGGGAGAGGAGAGAGAGCAGGGAGAGGAGAGAGAGCAGGGAGAGGAGAGAGAGCAGGGAGAGGAGAGAGAGCAGAGAGAGGAGAGAGAGCAGGGAGAGAGCAGACTGCTGATTGGTTGTGCTGTGATCTCTAAACCCTGACTCACAAGGAGTCTGAAAACAATGACCAGTGATGGTGAATATGACATGAAAAATGGTTAACAAATAGGCCTACTGCTGTAAGCTACAACAGGCATAAAAAAAAAAACAGGATTCAGATCAATTGTTACCCTTGACAGAATTGGCACTTGGCAGTACTTATCCCTTAGCTTAAATGTTGAGAGAAAGGACTAAGGCTAAGAAACTCTGCTAAGAAACAATGGTTCAACAGTTTCCACAGCTCACAGGCACCCAGCAGGCCTCCAAAATATTAAAAGCATGACTTCTGGAAGCCTTGGGTGCTGTAATACAATACACCACAACTCACCAAGCAGCAAAACTATGATCAATTGCACTTTAATGTAAACCAGGCACAGTGACATCATACAGCAGCCCCGAAGTGGTGCAATGGGGTTCATTGTCTTCAGCAATTAGGCTATAACTTTTTAACCCATTTCTTGTTTGGATGGGTCGATATCTAAATAGCCTTTTGGAACAAAAGTTATTGGCCTAATGTTTTGTCGATTGAACCTTGCCCCACTGATAAAGATGCAGAGCACAGTTACCAATTAGTTAGTGGTATCAGAGAGAAGTCACTCAAAGCTGGAATCCTTAATGGTGAAACGGCCACGTCCGTTTGTGATATTACAACAACAAATAAGTTACTGCAAACAACAAACACCGTCATCCCGCTGACATCATTGCACACGCGACAGAAGAACACAATATGTACTGCAATTATTTTGCACAACGCTCCTCAGCTCGGTAACAACAACAACGGTGGTGGGGCAGCCAGTGGCGTGGTAAACCCCATACCGCAGATTTAATCTTCAAGGGTGCAAATGGGCACTGTCACACCTATCACCTTGTCTATCCGTCAACCAGTCAGTCAGTCCATCACAAAAGATCAGAGTGGTGCTGTCTGGCCCCAGACATAACAGCAGCAGTCTCGATACTAATGATGAAAACTCCTCTGAGAATAAAACAAAACTTCACTATCCTCTGAAGTCTATTTTCTAAAGTCTAGAACCATCTATCCTGTCATGCCAATGGGACCAGACAGACAGAGTGCATCCCAAATGTCACCATATTCCTTACATAGTGCACTACTTTTGACCAGATCCCTATGGGCCCCGGTAGAAAGTAGTGCACCATAAAGGGAAGAAGTTGCTATTTGGGACAGCCAGACACTGAGACAGACGCGTCCCACAGCGATGCCACCCACTCCCCTCGTCTCATCCCTTCAGCTAAAGGTATCAGAGAAGTCACTCGACTTTCTTTGAGGGTGCAAATAGGCACTGCCTTTCATCCCTACACAGTCAAAGTTAGCCTACAGACCCAATCAATCAGAACATTTTATTTCCTCCATCTTTGAATGATGGGGCTTTTGACATCTGGCACTCACTAGGCCTCTCCTCACTAGCCCAATTATTCTTTGATGATACATTTGCCTCTTTTGCTCAGTTACAGGAAAGGTTCAACCTCCCCCAATCCCACTTTTTCCGCTATCTCCAGACTAGGAACTTTGTCAGAGCTAACACACCTGAATTTCCCCATAGGCCTGTGAATACAGCTATAGAGAGCATCCTGGAGCTGAACAAGCTTCCTAGGGGCGCAATTTCAGATGTATATGCAATCATTCATGACTTACAGAACCCTTCTTTGGTGCCTTTAAAGACTCGATGGGGAAAAGGATTTGGGGGAGGAACTTGGGGAAGACACCTGGGAATCTGTGCTGCGCAGGGTGCATTCGTCCTCTTTTAGCACTAGACACAGCCTCATTCAATTCAAGGTGGTTCACCGTATCCACTGGTCTGGGGCCAGACTTGGAAGAATATTCTCTGATTTTGATCCTACCTGTGTCAGATGTAAAATTGAACCGGCCACACTGTTGCATATGTTCTGGGGCTGTCATAAACTGTCAGGTTTCTGGGAATTAATATTTAAATGTTTCTCTGATATATATAACACTGTTATAGATCCCTCTCCCCTTACAGCCCTTTTTGGAGTACTGCCCATAAGCACCCCCTGTCAAGAATCCAGTCGGACACTGTTGCTTATACAACTCTTTTAGCTAGACGGCTAATACTACAGAACTGGAAGATGGCAGCTCCCCCATCTTATAAATATTGGGTGAGAGATGTGTTGTGCTCTCTGAAACTAGAAAAAATTAAATTCAATTCACGTGGGAACCCCAAACTGTTTAATGAGGCTTGGGCTCCATTCCGGTCTTACTTTAAACAGTCCATCCTCTGATGGCATTCCTATTAAAACCAAAATAAGTCTGTATTTGACCCCCCTGTGACTTAGGGGTTGGATGAGCATTTCTCTGTGTTTTTTTCTGGGGTGGGGGTGGGGGCATTAAGGTTGATGTGCTTATTGATTGTGACCTGCGGATGCCTTGTTCATCTCGCCCGGGCAGAGACTAAGGTGTGAGCTTGTTTTTCCCAGTTATTTTTATTTTTTAATTCTGTTCACGCCTACATAAAATTATCAATATTCATTTTTTATTTTAAAGCATTGTAAACTTTTTATTTTTGGTCCAGTGGATGATTGACTGTCTGTGAGTGGTTGCATTTCTCCACCCCATCCCTTAACTGTTCACAGGAACAATGGTGAGGTGTTTGCTCTGTCCCTATACTATAGATTGCCCTTTAACCTTTTGTAGCCTTCTGCCTGGTGTGTTTAACTTGTCTAAAGTATGGTATCTTTAAAGTTATTTTTTTTTAATATGTATTATTTGTATTTTTGTCTAGTTGAGTATATTATTTATATTGCTTTGTCTTGTCTGTGTGTGTGTAAAACTTAATAAACAGAGTTCTCAAAAAAAAGTTAGCCTACAGAGTTCTTAAGAGGACAGGTGGATTTGTTTAATCACAGTGACTGTTGCAGGTGACCATATGATAATGGACCCTTGTGGTTCTCACAGAATAGTTTTTAGAGGTAGTGAAGCAGAGAGGAATAGATTGTTGGTCTACGTCCCTGACAGATATGGGAAGACCCTAACCCAGATTTGTCCGGATACAAATGATCACAGTGCTCTTAGGGCTTACAGGCCTATGTAAAGTAGCCTAGTTACAGTCCAGAAGTGTTTAGGCTAAATGGGTCGTTCCGTAACTTTTTGACAGTACGTTTTTTAACGAAACATTCTATACATATTTGCCCATGGTAGAAGTGGTCAGAAAGTGACGTTTTTTGGACCTGAATGCCCATAAATTCAGGCAATAGATGTGCTCAAAGTTGACCCGTTTTGCATACCCCACCCTAACATGAGACATCCATGTCTTCATCACAACGGTTGAGTTTGATATCATTTAAAAACTTTAAAACAGGGTTGTCAAACTATTTAAACATTTATTGAAAAAACTGTTCACAAAAAAAATTATGATTTTAATCTTTAACGTAAATTATCTAAAAACGAGTCAACTGTTTCAAACTTAACCGTTTATCTTTTCCAGTGAAGAAGGAATGGATGTTTCATGGTAGGGTGGGGTATGCAAAACAGGTCAACTTTGAGCACATCTCATAAATGCTTTGGCATTCAGTTCTGGCTACTTCTACCATGGGCAAGTGAGGTGAACAAGTTACACTTACATGAAATGCACTACTAATGTTTGCCAGCTATATATCTTATAACTATTAAGTTAACTATCTAAGATGAGACAAATCAATTATTTTTTAATTATGTTTTAAAAAATGACAGTGAGTGACTGTGTGACTAGCACCCATTGTCTCTCTATCCTCCCTGCTGCAACGACCACACCAGAACATCAACAGTGTGTATCGCGTTGTCCATGTTGCTGAAGCTGCAACATAATTACAGCCATTTCTGACTGAAAAGTTCTGTTACCGAAATCCCTCATTTGTTTAGGAAAAACATTCCCTATTACCTCAACCCTTGCTCTCTTTACGTGACACGTGTATGCATCGGTTTATTTATCGTTTACGCTTATTACTCAAGGGCCGCTTTGTTATTTTATTTCAAAACAAAAATGATTGATTGCATTTCAAATCATGAATGACTCATATGCTGTGTGATGACATTAACAAATGAATGATTGATTGATACAGTAGCCTATATAAGTATTGAAATATAGGCCTGAGTAAGTTACGGTATTAAGACTAAACAGGATGCGCTCTTAGGCCTACAGCTCGATGGTGGTTATACAAGGCTGCTAATGATAATGACATTACTTATTATAATAATGATGATCTTAACAATAATGGTAATAATAACAAGGAGATCAAGAAAAATGAGGTTTATTATTATTACTATTATAAATATAATTTTTCTGACAATTTGGAATAGTGTAAACAACAGTAAATGAATGATAAATAATAGCAGAGAGGCTGTTCTAACGGGAAAAAATGTCTAAAGCCTTTACTACAGCAAAGACTAAAAACAGCAGAATTTGTGAAATTGTTTATCCGACTTGTTCTGGTTGCGTGAGGCTTGGTGCTCAAGGAATCAGTAGGCTATTAAACAAACACTCAAACAGGCAACAGTAGCAGGATCTGTCTTATTTCTGTAGATATACACTACCGGTCAAATATTTTAGAACACCTACTCATTCAAGGGTTATTCTTTATTGTCCATAGAGCTCCGAGACAGGATTGTGTCGAGGCACAGATCTGGGGAAGGGTACCAAAACATTTCTGCAGCATTGAAGGTCCCTAAGAACACAGTGGCCTCCATCATTCTTAAATGGAAGAAGTTTGGAACCACCAAGACCATTCCTAGAGCTGGCCGCCCGGCCAAACTGACAAATCGGGGGAGAAGGGCCTTGGTCAGGGAGGTGACCAAGAACCCGATGGTCACTCTGACAGAGCTCCAGAGTTCCTCTTTGGAGATGGGAGAACCTTCTAGAAGGACAACCATCTCTGCAGCACTCCACCAATCAGGCCTTTATGGTAGAGTGGCTAGACGGAAGCCACTCCTCAGTAAAAGGCACATGACAGCCCGCTTGGAGTTTGCCAAAAGGCACCTAAAGGACTCTCAGACCATGAGAAACAAGTTTCTCTGGTCTGATGAAACCAAGATTGAACTCCTAGGCCTGAATGCCAAGCGTCACGTCTGGAGGAAACCTGGCACCATCCCTAAGGTGAAGCATGGTGGTGGCAGCATCATGCTGTGTGAATGTTTTCAGCGGAAGGGACTGGGAGATCGAGGGAAAGATTAACAGAGCAAAGTACAGAGAGATCCTTGATGAAAACCTGTTCCAGAGCGCACAGGACCTCAAACTGGACAAAAACAGGACAAAAACCCTAGGCACACAGGCAAGACAACGCAGGAGTGGTTTCGGGACAAGTCTCTGACTGTCCTTGAGTGGCCCAGCCAGAGCCCTGACTTGAACCCGATCTAACATCTCTGGAGAGACCTGAAAATAGCTGTTCAGCGACGCTCCCCATCCAACCTGACAGAGCTTGAGAGGACCTGCAGAGAAGAATGGGAGAAACTCCCCAAAAACAGAGGTGCCAAGCTTGTAGCGTCACACCCGAGAAGACTCTAGGCTGTAATCGCAGCCAAAGGTGCTTCAACAAAGTACTGAGTAAAGGGTCTGAATACTTATGTAGATGTGACATTTCCTGGTTTTTTTTTAAATACATTTGCAAAAAAAACTATTTTTGCTTTGTCATTATGGTGTATTGTGTGTAGATTGATGAGGGATTATTATTTTTTAAATCCATTTTAGAATAAGGCTGTAACGTAACAAAATGTGGAAAAAGTAAAGGGGTCTGAATACTTTCAGAATGCACTGTAGATATTCTAGCTAGTCGCTACGCTCACGGACAGTTATGTGGTGTGGGTTGTATCATAGCATGCCATTCAGTGATCTGTACTAAAAGCACATTTGTATTAAAAGCACTCTGTTAGATGGCAAGGAGAAAGGTAGGCAACATAACGAGATTAAGAGGGGGATTTATTTCAAGTACTTCATTCATTTCCATTTTTGTCCCAAAATGTTAATCCTAATATAATCACTAGGCCTAAATCTGAACAATGGAATACTAGTCCATCTGACTGTCTGTCTGTCCGGCAAGGCTGTGGATTGGAGAGATTTAAAATCGGTAATCTACAATAATGTTTGTACCATGTTTTGTGCTGCTACCATGTTGTGTTGCTACCATGTTGTTGTCATGTGGTGTTGCTACCTTGCTGTGTTGTCATGTGTTGCTGCCATGCTATGTTGTCGTCTTAGGTCTCTCTTTATGTAGTGTTGTGGTGTCTCTCTTGTCATGATGTATGTTTGTCCTATATTTTTTATTTTATTTTTTATTTTTAATCCCAGCCCCCGTCACCGCAGGAGGCCTTTTGCCATTTGGTAGGCCGTCATTGTAAATAAGAATTAGTTCTTAACTGACTTGCCGAGTTAAATAAAGGGATAATATATATATATATATATATATATTTAAAAAAATAAGATATTAAAAAACAACAACAAAAAAGGTTTTCATCCAAAGTACTTTATCTGTGCTTGACTGAGCTTGTCTGGCACAATGCAACCAATGGAATAGTCACAAAAGTGCAAACCTCGCCCATACACGCTCAATAATATGTTAAAGATTTCGGAAGAGAACAAATAGGCCACTATGTGAACCCACTAGGTCTGTAATCCAGGTATGTAGGACATTTTGAGGAGGACTGTAACTGGTCAACTCATCCATCATCCTGACCTAGCTAGCTACCAACAACACAGACAGCTCAACCCAGCCCAGAAGCAAACACTGTTAAATGAGGCCAAGGTTTAGGAATGAAGAAGAAGAAGAAGAAGAATATAATATATTTCTCCCTTCTTTTTAACACAATCTGGGCCAGCCCAGACCCAATTATTTCACTTCGTCTCTGGGTTGCCATGGCTACGGCCTGCACCTCTTGTGCTTTCACCGTCTTGTGTTTTAGAAACTGTGAAATTCACCACCCCAGCCAGCCAGGCATGTGGTGGAGGAGGAAGCTTCTCTCAGTCTCATCCCCCTCCCTGCTGCCGAGCTGGGATTCAGGCACCTTCGGTCTCTGCACTGTCTGTCTGCCTGTCTAAATCTCTGCCTGTCTAGATCTCTCTAAAAGAGGTCAGAACTAAAGGTTCCTAAACAAACAACAACTTGGCTATTCTCATTATGCCATCAAGATCAATCCATTCAGTTCTAACACTTGGAACACTGGACGCTACACTCTGAGAACACTGAGCAGAAACAGGGCTACAGAACAGGAGTTCTGCTCTGGGGTGTTGGTAACGTGGAAACTGAGTGAGTGGAAAGCAGCCTCAGGGCTTTAGATGGAGCCAGTTTTAGTGAGGCTCTGAACACAAAGGAGGGGCAAATCAAAAGGGGACCATCGCGCTCCCCCAGAAGCTTGGCTGGTGCGTAAAACCTGTCAATTCAGACAAACAAAAAGGTGTGCTGGGTCCGCACTCAAAAAGATGTCACATAAAGCTTACTACATTTTCCGATGATTTTATTATTTTCACTGCATCAGGGATAGCGTACACAGACGTTTCACTGCATCAGGGATAGCATACACAGATGTTTCACTGCATCAGGGATAGCATACACAGACGTTTCACTGCATCAGGGATAGCATACACAGACGTTTCGGCTTTGCAGCCTTCTTCGGTGTGTAGGTACAAATCTTTTAAATTAAAAACGGCATTTATAGGGAACACAGGTGAGCAACCGATGAGTAGCAGGTGCTTCTAATCAGGGTTGCCACTCAATCTTTAAGTCATACCACAGATTCTCAATTGGATTGAGGTCTGGGCTTTGACTAGGCCATTCCAATATATTTAAATGTTTCCCCTTAAACCACTCGAGTGGTGCTTTAGCAGTATGCTTAGGGTCATTGTCCTGCTGGAAGGTGAACCTCCGTCCCAGTCTCAAATCTCTGGAAGACTGAAACAGGTTTCCCTCAAGTATTTCCCTGTATTTAGCACCATCCATCATTCCTTCAATTCTGACCAGTTTCCCAGTCCCTGCCGATGAAAAACATGGTGTTCTCGGGGTGATGAGAGGTGTTGGGTTTGCGCCAGACATAGCGTTTTCCTTGATGGCCAAAAAGCTCAATTTTAGTCTCATCTGACCAGAGTACCTTCTTCCATATGTTTGGAGAGTCTCCCACATGCCTTTTGGCGAACACCAAACGTGTTTGCTTATTACTTTCTTTAAGCAATGGCTTTTTTTCTGGCCACTCTTCCGTAAAACCCAGCTCTGTGGAGTGTACGGCTTAAAGAAATAGATACTCCAATATCCGCTGTGGAGCTTTGCAGCTCCTTCAGGGTTATCTTTGGTCTCTTTGTTGCCTCTCTGATTAATGCCCTCCTTGCCTGGTCCATGAGTTTTGGTGTGCAGCCCTCTCTTGGCAGGTTTGTTGTGGTGCCATATTATTTCCATTTTTTAATAATGGATTAAATGGTGCTCCGTGGGATGTTCAAAGTTTCTGATATTTGTTATAACCCAACCCTGATCTGTACTTCTCCACAACTTTGTCGCTGACCTGTTTGGAGAGCTCCTTGGTCTTCATGGTGCCACTTGATTGGTGGTGCCCCTTGCTTAGTGGTGTTGCAGACTCTGGGGCCTTTCAGAACAGGTGTATACAGTTAAAGTCGGAAGTTTACATAGACTTTGGTTGGAGTCATTAAAACTCGTTTTTCAACCACTCCACAAATGTCTTGTTAACAAACTATAATTTTGGCAAGTCGGTTAGGACATCTACTTTGTGCATGACACAAGTCATTTTTCCAACAATTGTTTACAGACAGATTATTTCACTTATAATTCACTGTATCACAATTCCAGTGGGTCAGAAGTTTACATACACTAAGTTGACTGTGCATTTAAACAGCTTGGAAAATTCCAGAAAATGATGTCATGGCTTTAGAAGCTTCTGATAGGCTAATTGACATAATTTGAGTCAATTGGAGGTGTACCTGTGGATGTATTTCAAGGCCTACCTTCAAACTCAGTGCCTCTTTGCTTGACATCATGGGAAAATCAAAAGAAATCAGCCAAGACCTCAGAAAAATAATTGTAGACCTCCACAAGTCTGGTTCATCCTTGGGAGCAATTTCCAAATGCCTGAAAGTACCGCGTTCATCTGTACAAACAATAGTATGCAAGTATAAACACCATGGGACCATGCAGCCGTCATACCGCTCAGGAAGGAGACGCGTTCTTTCTCCTAGATATGAACGTACTTTGGTGCAAAAAGTGCAAATCAATCCCAGAACAACAGCAAAGGACCTTGTGAAGATGCTGGAGGAAACATGTACAAAAGTATCTATATCCACAGTAAAACGAGTCGTATATCGACATAACCTGAAAGGCCGCTCAGCAAGGAAGAAGCCACTGCTCCAAAACCAAATAAAATAAAATTTTATTTGTCACATACACGTGTTTAGCAGATGTTATAGCGGGTGTAGCGAAATGCTTGTACTTCTAGCTTCGACAATGCAGTAATATCGACCAATTTCACAACTTATACCCAATACACACAAAAAAGTAAGGAGTGGGATTTAAGAATATATATGGACAAGCAATGACAGAGCGGCATGGACTAAGATACAGAATAATTTTATAGAATAGAATGCAGTATATGCATATGAGATGAGTAGTGCAACATATGTAAACATTATTAAAGTGACTAGTGTTCCATTTCTTAAAGTGGCCAGTGATTTCAATAGGCAGCAGCAGCCTCTAATGTGCTAGTGATGGCTATTTAACAGTCTGATGGCCTTGAGATAGAAGCTGTTTTTCATTCTCTCGGTCCCAGCTTTGATGCACCTGTACTGGATGATAGCGGGGTGAACAGGCAGTTGATGTCCTTGATTATCTTTTTGGCCTTCCTGTGACATCGGGTGCTGTAGGTGTCCTGGAGGGCGGGTAGTTTGCCCCCGGTAATGCGTTCGGCAGACCGCACCACCCTCTGGAGATCCCTGCGGTTGTGGGCGGTGCAGTTGCCGTGCCAGGCGGTGATACAGCCCGACAGGATGTTTTAGGTGATAAGCCAAATTTCTTCAGCCTCCTGAGGTTGAAGAGGCTCTGTAACGCCTTCTTCACCACACTGTCTGCGTGGGTGGACCATTTCAGTTTGTCGGTGATGTGTACGCCAAGGAACTTGAAGCTTGTCACCTTCTCCACTGCGGTCCTGTCGATGTGGATAGGGGGGTGCACCCTCTGCTGTTTCCTGAAGTCCACGATCACCTCCTTTGTTTTATTGATGTTGAGTGAGAGGTTATTTTCCTGGCACCACACTCCCAGAGTCCTCACCTCCTCCCTGTAGGCAGTCTCGTCATTGTTGGTAATCAAGCCTACTACTGTTGTGTCGTCTGCAAACTTGATGATTGAGTTGGAGGCGTGCTTGGCCACGCAGTCATGGGTGAACAGGGAGTACAGGAGGGTGCTGAGCACGCACCCTTGTGGGGCCCCAAGTGTTGAGGAACAGCGAAGTGGAGATGTTGTTTCCTACCTTCACCACCTGGGGGGCGGCCCGTCAGGAAGTCCAGGACCCAGTTGCACAGGGCGGGGTTCAGACCCAGGGCATCGAGCTTAATGATGTGCTTGGAGGGTACTATGGTGTTGAATGCTGAGCTATAGTCAATGAACAGCATTCTTACATAGGTATTCCTCTTGTCCAGATGGGATAGGGCAGTGTGCAGTGTGATGGCAATTGCATCGTCTGTGGATCTATTGGGGCGGTAAGCAAATTGAAGTGGGTCTAGGGTGACAGGTAAGGTAGAGGTGATATGATCCTTGACTAGTCTCTCAAAGCACTTCATGATGACATAGGTGAGTGCTACAGGGCGATAGTCGTTTAGTTCAGTTACCTTTGCTTTCTTGGGTACAGGAACAATGGTGGCCCTCTTGAAGCATGTGGGAACAGCAGACTGGGAAAGGGAGAGATTGAATATGTCCATGAACACACCAGCCAGCTGGTCTGCGTATGCTCTGAGGAAGTGGCTAGGGATGCCGTCTGGGCCGGCAGCCTTGTGGGTGTTAACATGCTTAAATGTCTTAATCACGTCGGCCATGGAGAAGGAGAGGCCACAGTCCTTGGTAGTGGGCCTCGTCAGTGGCACTGTGTTATCCTCAAAGCGGGCGAAGAAGGTGTTTAGCTTGTCTGGAAGCGAGACGTCGGTGTCGGCGACGTGGCTTGTTTTCTTTTTGTAGTCCGTGATTGTCTGTAGACCCTGCCACATACGTCTCGTGTCTGAGCCGTTGAATTGCGACTCCACTTTGTCTCTATACTGATGTTTTGCCAGTTTAATTGCCTTGCGGAGTGAGTAGCTACATTGTTTGTATTCTGCCATATTCCCAGTCACCTTGCCATGGTTGAATGCGGTGGTTCGCGCTTTCAGATTTGCGCGAATGCTGCCGTCTATCCACGGTTTCTGGTTAGGGTAGGTTTTAATAGTCACAGTGGGCATAACATCACCTATACACTTCCTGATAAACTCAGTCACTGTTTCAGTGTATATGTCTAAATTATTTTCGGAAGCTACCCGGAACATATCCCAGTCCGCGTGATCAAAACAATATTGAAGCGTGGATTCTGATTGGTCAGACCAGCGTTGAATAGTCCTTAGCACGGGTACTTCCTGTTTGAGTTTCTGCCTATAGGAAGGGAGAAGCAAAATGGAGCCGTGGTCAGATTTGCCGAAAGGAGTCGGGGGAGGGCCTTATAACCATCCCGGAAGTTTGAATAGCAATGGTCGAGGATTTTAGCAGCGTGAGTACAACAGTCGATATGTTGATAGGACTTCGGCAGCCTAGTCCTCAAATTTGCTTTGTTAAAATCCCCGGCTACAATAAATGCAGCCTCAGGATATGTGGTTTCTAGTTTGCATAAAGTCCAGTGAAGTTCTTTGAGGGCCGTCATGGTATCGGCTTGAGGGGGGATATACACGGCTGTGACTATAACCAAAGAAAATTATCTTGGGAGATAATACGGTCGGCATTTGATTGTGAGATATTCTAGGTCGGGTGAACAGAAGGACTCGAGTTCCTCTATGTTACTACAATTACACCACGAGTCGTTAATCATGAAACACACACCTCCGCCCTTCTGCTTCCCGGAGAGATATTTATTCCTGTCTGCGCGATGAACTGAGAACCCATCTGGCTGGACCGATTCCGACAGAATATCCCAAGAGAGCCATGTTTCCGTGAAACAGAGTATGTTACAGGCCTTCATGTCTCTCTGTAAAGAAATCCTTGCCCGTAGTTTGCGCGCCTTCTAAGTCGGACCAGCAGACCGCTCCGAGTGCCTCTCCTCCGCCAGCGATGTTTTGGGTCAGCCGCTGGAATCAGTTCAGTTGCCCTGGGGAGAGCAAACAAAGGATCTGCTTCGGGGAAGTAGTATTCCTGGTCGTAATGCTGGTGAGTTACCGTCGCTCTGATATCCAATAGTTTTTCCCGGCTGTATGTAATGATGCAAAACACTTTCTGAGCTAATAATGTATAAAATAATACATTAAAAAACAAAATACTGCAAAGTTTCCTAAGAGCTAGTCGCGAGGCCGCCATCTTCGTCGGAGCCAGATAATGGCGGACTACAGTTTGCAACTGCACATGGGGACAAAGATCGTACTTTTTGGAGAAATGTCCTCTGGTCTGATGAAACAAAAATAGAACTGTTTGGCCATAATGACCGTCGTTATGTTTGGAGGAAAAAGGGGGTCCTTACAAGCCGAAGAACACCATCCCAACCGTGAACACCAACACTACGCCGTCATGGATTAAAATCCTGCAGCGCACGCAAGGTCCCACTGCTCAAGCCAACACATGTCCAGGCCCGTCTAAAGTTTGCCAATGACCATCTGGATGATCCAGAGGAGGAATGGGAGAAGGTCATGTGGTCTGATGAGACAAAAATATAGCTTTTTGGTCTAAACTCCACTCGCCGTGTTTGGAGGAAGAAGAAGGATGAGTACAACCCCAAGAACACCATCCCAACCGTGAAGCATGGAGGTGGAAACGTAATTCTTTGGGGATGCTTTTCTGCAAAGGGGACAGGACGACTAAACCGTATTGAGGGGAGGATGGATGGGGCCATGTATCGCGAGATCTTGGCCAACAACCTCCTTCCCTCAGTAAGAGCATTGAAGATGGGTCGTGGCTGGGTCTTCCAGCATGACAACGACCCGAAACACACAGCCAGGGCAACTAAGGAGTGGCTCCGTAAGAAGCATCTCAAGGTCCTGGAGTGGCCTAGCCAGTCTCCAGACCTGAACCCAATAGAAAATCTTTGGTGGGAGCTGAAAGTCCGTATTGCCCAGCGACAGCCCCAAAACCTGAAGGATCTGGAGAAGGTCTGTATGGAGGAGTGGGCCAAAATCCCTGCTGCAGTGTGTGCAAACCTGGTCAAGATCTACAGGAAACGTATGATCTCTGCAATTGCAAACAAAGGTTTCTGTCCCAAATATTAAGTTCTGCTATTCTGATGTATCAAATAGTTATGTCATGCAATAAAATGCAAATTAATTACTTAAAAATCATACAATGTGATTTTCTGGATTTTTGTTTTAGATTCCGTCTCTCACAGTTGAAGTGTACCTATGATAAAAAATTACAGACCTCTACATGCTTTGTAAGTAGGAAAACCTGCAAAATCAGCAGTGTATCAAATTCTTGTTCTCCCCACTGTATGTACGCACCACCGTTATTTATTGTTTAGAATTTTTTGAAACAAGTTATTGTTTTCATTTCACTTCACCAATTTTGACTATTTTGTGTATGTCCATTACATGAAATCCAAATAAAAATCAATTTAAATTACAGGTTGTAATGCAACAAAATAGTAAAAACGCCAAGGGGGATGAATACTTTTACAAGGCACTGTAATTTTCTACCAGTCTACAAAATGTACTAGCTGATGGGTTATTTACAAATGGAATGAAAGTACTAGGCTTGGGCGATATGCCGTTTATACCGTATACTGGGGTATTTCGCAATACAGACGGTATGATTTTCAACGGCTACGCCACTGCTTATAAATACTATAAGTTAAGTATGACTATAAGAAATCTAAGTTGTCAAATAAATTATATCCAGCTCAGGGCTCCTGCTATGCATTTGCAAGTGGCTAGATGTCAAGGAGTGGGCACAGGAGGGGCACAGGAGAAGGCATAGGAGAGGGCACAGGAGGCATAGGAGAGGGCACAGTCTCTCTCTTTCTCCTCTCCCTACTCCTCCAATCCTTCATCATTAGGAGCTAGATGGATGACCTGTCCCAAACCTCCACCCTCCCCCCTCCTCCTCCTCCCAGTGGAGCAGGAGTAATGAGGGGAGGAGGAAGACGCAGTCGGTCAGTGAGGACGACTGCCATTGTCTCCTTCTGTTAATATGTTACAAAAAATAACTCCTACTGTAACGCAGAATTAGTAGAATTCCCTGGGAACCTGTGAGCTGCTACCAGAGAGGAGAGGTGGAGGAAGAGGGGAGGAGAAACAAAGACAGAGGCAGCCAGTCGTATCAATGCGGAACCAAACGCAGCTTATCTCAACCCGCCGCTGGCTCTTTTCTGCCAGCCTGCCAATCCGAGCAGGCTGGTCCCTTCCTACCACCAACTCTCCCTCCCCCAAATCACTCCCATCCTGCAAAGGATCATTCAGGGGTCGAGTTAAGGCAGAATTCTGCAGTTTTTTTTAGCAGAAAGAAAATATAAAATGCTGAAGAAATATCTTGCTGTGTTTTGTAAAACGCAGATCTAAAATGCTTCTTATTATAATTTCTGCTCAATTAATTTTGAGCTTCAGTTACACTTCTCCATTTGGAAGATAAATCTTTGCTCTCGTCTTCAGACCAAACAAATTCCCGCATTCATGAACGGACATTTAATCAGCATACAGCGCTCTGACTGATGGCAGAGAGGAAGAGGCGATGGTTACTTTTCTCCGGTAGTTTTAGCAAGTTAAAATGCAAGATTAACTTTAAGCAAAACATTAGGAAATGTAGCTGGCTACATTCTGTCTATGATAAACATTAGAAATATGATGGCCATGCTTTTTCATTGAAAAATAATTTACTTATGTATGGCTGTTAGCCAAATAGCGCTGCACTTCAGTTGTCATCTGATGAAAACAAAGCAATTTTATGGCAAATGTTTGCACGTCCATTCATGCTATGAAACACTGTAGTAAACATAGGACTATACTGTGACTAATGGTCACTTACCCTAATTGAAGAGAAAAATACATGGTTGTTTCCAAAATAAATCTTAAATATCTTAATATGAAAACGGATGTATTTCGGCGTACAGCCTAACTTATTTTCCTGTTGTTTTTTTTCTTTGCCTTTTTTGCCCTGGTTTCATTCATTCATTGACCATCTGGATTAACCTGATCAGGTCAGGATCAGGTCTTATGTTAGTCTTAAATAGGCAGCAGGCAGGGCTAAGGAGGTCAGAAATAGTAGGCGCTGACTACAGCATAACCTGACCATCTGGTCCTGGAGAACCTCAACCCAGAGAGAGAGATAAAGAGAGAGAGGTGAGAGACAGAGAGAGAGAGCGACATAGAGAGAGAAAATACTACAGTGTGCCATCACAGCAGCAAGATTTGTGACCTGTTGCCACAAGAAAAGAGCAACCAGTGAAGAACAAACACCATTGTAAATACAACCCATATTTATGTTTATTTATTTTCCCTTTTGTACTTCAACTATTTGCACATCATTACAACACTGTATATAGACATATGACATTTGAAATGTCTCTATTCCTTTGGAACTTTTGTGAGTAATGTTTACTGTTAATTTGTTATTGTTTATTTCACTTTTGTTTATTATCTACTTCATTTGCTTTGGCAATGTAAACATATGTTTCCCATGCCAATAAATCCCTATGAATTGAATTGAGAGAGCGAGAGAGAGACCTCAACCCAGAGTCTCTCAGAGCATTCACAGTCAGCCCACTGACACCCCTATCAGATCATAGCAAAATCACAGTCTATTTGAAACCTACCAAAAAACTATTATGCAACAACAAATACACAACTCCCTGGACAAAACATTTCACTGTAATAGTGAAGGTGTAAACTTAACAGTAGAAAACCTAAACAGTATATTTGACCTCACAGCTTCCCTATCAACATTTTTTTTTCAAGCAGACAACCTAAGAAAATTAACAACAATGACAAATGGTTTGATGAAGAATGCAAAAACCTAAGAAAGAAATTGAGAAACCTATCCAACCAATAACATAGAGACCCAGAAAACCTGAGCCTACGCCTTCACTATAGTGAATCACTAAAACAATACAGAAATACACTACGGAAAAAGAAAGAACAGCACATCAGATATCCCTTCAATGTAATTGAAGATTCCATAGAATCTAACCACTTCTGGGAAAATTGGAACACACTAAACAAACTGGAGATGTGTGGATAAACCACTTCTACAATCTTTTTGGCTCTATAACAAAGAACAAACAGCAAAAACATATACATGATCAAATACAAATCTTAGAATCAACTATTAAAGACTACCAGAACCCACCAGATTCTCCAATTACATTGAATGAACTACAGGACAAAATACAAACCCTCCAACCCAAAAAGGCATGTGGTGTTGATGGTATCCTAAATGAAATGATAAAATATAGATACAACAAATTCACATTGGCTATACTAAAACTTTTTAACATCATCCTCAGCTCTGGCATCTTCCCCAATATTTGGAACCAAGGACTGATCACCCCAATCAACAAAAGTGGAGACAAATTTGACCCCAATAATTACCATGGGATATGCGTCAACAGCAACCTTGGGAAAATCCTCTGCATTATCATTAACAGCAGACTTGTAAATTTCCTCAGTGAAAACAATGTACTGAGCAAATGTCCAATTGGCTTTTTACCAAATTACCATAAAACAGACCACGTATTCACCCTGCACACCCTAATTGACAAACAAACAAAACAAAACAAAGGCAAAGTCTTCTCATGCTTTGTTGATTTCAAAAATGCTTTTGACTCAATTTGGCATGAGGGTCTGCTATACAAATTGATGGAAAGCGGTGTTGGGGGAAAAGCATACGACATTATAAAATCCATGTACACAAACAACAAGTGTGGGTTAAAATTGGCAAAAAACACACACATTTCTTTCCACAGGGCCGTGGGGTGAGACAGGGATGCAGCTTGAGCCCCACCCTCTTCAACATATATATCAACGAATTGGCGAGGGCACTAAAACAGTCTGCAGCACCCGGCCTCACCCTACTAGAATCTGAAGTCAAATGTCTACTGTTTGCTGATGATCTGGTGATTCTGTACCCAACCAAGGAGGGCCTACAGCAGCACCTAGATCTTATGTACAGATTCTGGTCAGACCTGGGCCCTAACAGTAAATCTCAGTAAGACAAAAATAATGGTGTTCCAAAAAAGGTCGAGTTGCCAGGACCACAACTACAAAATCCATCTAGACACTGTTGCCCTAGAGCACACAAAAAATTATACGTACCTCGGCCTAAACATCAACACCACAAGTAACTTCCACAAGGCTGTGAACTATTTGAGAGACAAGGCAAGAAGGGCCTACTACGCCATCAAAAGGAACATAAAATTCGACATAATAATAAGGATCTGGCTAAAAATACTTGAATCTGTTATAGAACCCATTGCCCTTTATGGTTGTGAGGTCTGGGGTCCGCTCACCAACCAAGAATTCACAAAATGGGACAAACACCAAATTGAGACTCTGCATGCAGAATTCTGCAAAAAAATATAATATGTGTACAATGTAAAACCCCAAATAACGCATGCAGAGCAGAATTAGGCCGATACCCGCTAATTATCAACATCCAAGAGCCGTTAAATTCTACAATATCTTAATAGGAAGCGATTCTCAAACCTTCCATAACAAAGCCATCACCTACAGAGAAATTAACCTGGATAAGAGTCCCCTAAGCAAGCTGGTCCTAGGGCTCTGTTCACAAACACAAACAGACCCCACAGAGCCCCAGGACAACAACACAATTAGACCCAACCAAATCATGAGAAAACAAAAAGATAATTAATTGACACATTGGAAAGAATTTACCAAAAAACAGAGCAAACTGGAATTATATTTGGCCCTAAACAGAGAGTACACAGTGGCAGAATACCTGACCACTGTGACTGATATAAAATTAAGGAAATCTTTGACTATGTACAGACTCAGTGAGCATAGCCTTGCTATTGAGAGAACGCTGTAGGCAGACCTGGCTCTCAAGAGAAGACAGGCTATGTGCACACTGCCCACAAAATGAGGTGGAAATTGAGCTGCACTTCCTAACCTCCTGCCAAATGTATAACCATATTAGAGACACATATTTCCCTCCGATTACACAGACCCACAAGGAATTCGAAAACAAATCACATTTTGATAAACTCCCATATCTATTGGGTGAAATACCACAGTGTGCCATCACAGAAGCAATATTTGTGACCTGTTGCCACAAGAAAAGGGCAAACAGTGAAGAACAAACACCATTGTAAATACAACCCATATTTATATTGATTTATTTTCCCTTTTGTACTTTAACTATTTGCACATCGTTACAACCAGATAGCCATAATATGACATTTGAAATGTCTCTATTCCTTTGGAACTTTTGTGAGTGTAATGATTACTGCTCATTTTTTATTGTTTATTTCACTTTGTTTATTATCTATTTCACTTGCTTTGGCAATGTAAAGCCCTTTGAATTGAATTGAAAATTGAGAGAGAGAGAATTGAATTGGAGAGAGGTGAGAGAGCGAGATATAGTAGGTGAGAAAGAGACACCTCTCTCTCTGATTATTTATGATCTATTTAACTTGCTTTGGCAATGTAAATATATGTTTCCCATGCCAATACAGCGCTTTGAATTTAAATGAATTGAGAGAGAGAGAGAGAGGGAGAGAGAAAGAGAGAGAAAGAGAGAGAAAGAGAGAGAGAAAGAGAGAGAGAGAGAGAGAGAGAGAGAGAGAGAGAGAGAGAGAGAGAGAGAGAGAGAGAGAGAGAGAGAGAGAGAGAGAGAGAGAGAGAGAGAGAGAGAGAGAGAGAGAGAGAGAGAGAGAGTTACTAGCTACTTGGTTTAACCTACTGCTGCTCCAGGACAACGACAGGTGACTCCAGATTTATCTGTTAAGAGATTAACAGGGACTAGCACTAAACATTTACATTACATTTACGTCATTTAGCAGACGCTCTTATCCAGAGCTACTTACAAATTGGTGCATTCACCTTATAGCCAGTGGGATAACCTCTTTACAATGTTTTTTTTTTGGTTTTTTTTGGGGGGGGGGTAAGGGGGGGTAGAAGGATAACTTTATCCTATCCCAGGTATTCCTTAAAGAGGTGGGGTTTCAAATGTCTCCGGAAGGTGGTGAGTGACTCAAAGTGAGGTTTACGTAATCTAGCGCATTCTGAGTATAGCCCAATTATGAATATAAACCCTGGATTGCTGATGCTATGTATTGGCCATTGAGAGGCTTTGAAGCCACCGGTCGGCCATATTGGCACTCCCCAGTAGGAGCAGTCCTCCATAGGAATTAATGGAATTTTATGTTTCATGCTATGTTTCAAGGACAAAATTACATGTATGCAAGTATTTTTTATTGTAGTGGGAACAGTAACAATAGTAAACAAAAAATATATATACTTTCAAGGAAAATATTTGTACACACACACACACATATATATACACATATACATATATATACATATATATATATATACACACATATACATATATATATACACACACATATACACATATATACATATACATATATATATATGTATATATTTTTATGTTTAGCTCACATAATATATACAAGTATGTATTAAGGTGTCTGTAATAGAATAAATGTGCCAAAAACTAATGTAGACATTAATACATTAATTTCTTTAGCTTCCAAAATATTTTTTACAATGGTGTAGGAGTGCCAAGGTGGAGGCGCGGTAGCTTCAACACAGCGCCCCCTATCAGTCATCTAGTGTATATATAAATCATTGGTATTGCCCATGCTGAGAATAGAGATTAACACAGAATCACAACATTGCCCTAACCAGGCAGCTCTATTCACAGAACCAGCCTGGTGAAGACCTAAGGATCAAAATATTGTCAATAAATCACATAAGATCATAGATTGCAGTGTGCCAAGTCTTTTTAACATGTTGCAGCTCCATCCAGAGCTGTGCCAGTCACCCCACCTTGCCTGCAGAACCTGGCCTGCAGAACCTGGCCCCATAAAGCATCTCAGAGTAGCAGTGTTGATCTAAGATCAGGTCCCCTCTGTCCATATAATCGTAATCATTATGATCTAAACTGATCCTAGACCAGCACTCCTACTCTGAGACACTTCGTGAATACAGGCCCTGGAATGGAGGGTTAATTATGTTTCTGTTCTGAGATGACCCTACTGTATATTTAAGCAATAAGGTCCGAGGGGGTGTGGTATATGGCCAATATACCACGGCTAAGGGTTGTTCTTAAGCACGATGCAACGTGGAGTGCCTGGATACAGCCCTTAGCCGTGGTATATTGGCCATATACCACAAACCCGAGGTGCTTTATTGCTGTTATAAACTGGTTACCAACGTTATTAGAGCAGTAAAAATAAATGTTTTGTCATACCCGTGGTATATGTATGGTCTGATGTAGCACGGCTGTCAGCCAATCAGCATTCAGGGCTCTAACCACCCAGTTTATAATAAAGAACAAGTTCCATTTCAGATAGATATAAGAAATTAAACTAAGCCCTATATGAGGAACTGGAGACAGGTAAATGCTGCAGTTGTTTTCCTATGGGGAAGAGCCAGAGGTGAGTAGAACTGACAGAGAAAATCTAAATTCTTTGAGAAAGCACTGAGTAGACAGTGGAGTTACATTGTCTTCTAACATCCCTATTTTCCAGTAGTCTAGATATGACTACAATACCCTGGAGACTGAGTGCATAATATAATATCAGTGCCACAGGAGACACAGAAGCAGGCTTTGCCAATTCAACTCTGATTGACTGTAATAGGACGGGTGAAGCCAGAGCAGGAAACAGGAAACAGATACACTACATGGCCATATGTATGTGGAGACCTGCTTGAGGAAACATCTCATTCCAAACTCACGGGCATTAATATGGAGTTGGTTTCCCCTTTGCTGCTATAACAGCCTCCACTCTTCTGGGAAGGCTTTCCACTAGATGTTGGAACATTGCTGCGGGGACTTCAGCCACAAGAGCATTACATTTACATTTTAATCATTTAGCAGACCCTCTTATCCAGAGCGACTTACAGTTAGTGAGTGCATTAGTTTTTTTTCATACTGGCCCCCCATGGGAATTGAACCCACAACCCTGACGTTGCAAACGCCATGCTCTACCAACTGAGCTACACATCATTAGTGAGATCGGGCACTGATGTTGGGCGATTAGGCCTGGCTCGCAGTCGGCATTCCAATTCATCCCAAAGGTGTTCGATGGGGTTGAGGTCAGGGCTTTGTGCAGGCCAGTTATGTTCTTCCACACCGATCTCGACAAACCATTTCTATATGGGCCTCGCTTTGTACACGGGGGCATTGTTATGCTGAAACAAGAAAGGGCCTTCCCAAAATGTTGCCACAAAAATCGTCTAGAATGTCATTGTATGCTGTAGCGTTAAGATTTCCCTTCACTGGAACTAAGGGGCCTAGACGGAACCATGAAAAACAGCCCCACACCATTATTGCTCCTCCACCAAACTTTACAGTTGGCACTATGCATTCAGGCAGGAAGCGTTCTCCTGGCATCCGCCAAATCCAGATTTGTCTGTCGGACTGCCAGATGGTGAAGCGTGATTCATCACTCCAGAGAATGTGTTTCCACTGCTCCAGAGTCCAATGGCGGCGAGCTTTACACCACTCCAGCCGACGCTTGCCATTGCGCATGGTGATCTTTGGCTTGTGTGCGGCTGCTCGCCATGGAAACCCATTTCATGAAGCTCCCAACGAACAGTTATTGTGCTGACGTTGCTTCCAGAAGCAGTTTGGAACTCGGTCGTGAGTGTTGCAACCAAGGACAGACGATTTTAACGAGCAACGCGCTTCAGCACTTGGCGGTCCCGTTCTGTGAGCTTGTGTGGCCTATCACTTCGCGGCTGAGCCGTTGTTGCTTATAGACGTTTCCACTTCACAATAACAGCACTTACAGTTGACCGGGGCAGCTCCAGCAGGGAAGAAATTTGACGAACTGACATGTAGGAAAGGTGGCATCCTATGACAGTGCCACGTTGAAAGTCACTGAGCTCTTCAGTAAGGCCATTCTACTGCCAATGTTTGTCTATGGAGATTGCATGGCTGTGTGCTCAATTTTATACACCTGTCAGCAACGGGAGTGGCTGAAATAGTAGAATCCACTAATTTCAAAGGGTGTCCACATACTTATGTATATCAAAACATTAGAGTATTTCCAGGTCATTTCAGCAAGCCATGACACCCACTATCTCAGATTGTTCTGAAATCATTTCTGTAGTTAGAAGATTAGCATTCCTGAAACAGTATTTTGTTGAAATGTAATTTGATCTTAGGCCTCCTGTAGCTCAGTTGGTAGAGCATGGTAAAATCAAAAGAAATCAGCCAAGACCTCAGAAAAAAACTGTAGACCTCCACAAGTCTGGTTCATCCTTGGGAGCTATTTCCAAACGCCTGAAGGTACCACGTTCATCTGTACAAACAATAGTATGCAAGTATAAACACCATGGGACCACGCAGCCGTCGTACCGCTCAGGAAGGAGACGCGTTCTGTCTCCTAGAGATGAACGTACTTTGGTGCGAAAAGTGCAAATCAATCCCAGAACAACAGCAAAGGACCTTGTAAAGATGCTGGAGGAAACAAAGGTACAAAAGTATCTATATCCACAGAAAAACGAGGTCTATATCGACATAACCTGAAAGGCCGCTCAGCAAGGAAGAAGCCACTGCTCCAAAACCGCCATAAAAAAGCCAGACTACGGTTTGCAACTGCACATGGGGACAAAGATCATAGTTTTTGGAGAAATGAACAGTTTGGCCATAATGACCATCATAATGTTTGGAGGAAAAAGGGGATCCTTGCAAGCCGAAGAACACCATCCCAACTGTGAAGCACGGGGGTGGCAGCATCATGCTGTGGGGGTGCTTTGCTGCAGGAGGGACTGGTGCACTTCACAAAATAGATGGCATCATGAGGAAGGGAAATTATGTGGATATATTGAAGCAACATCTCAAGACATCAGTCAGGAAGTTAAAGCTTGGTCGCAAATGGGTCTTCCAAATGGACAATGACCCCAAGCATACTTCCAAAGTTGTGGCAAAATGGCTTAAAGACAACAAAGTCAAGGTATTGGAGTGGCCATCACAAAGCCCTGACCTCAAGCCTATAGCACATTTGTGGGCAGAACTGAAAAAGCGTGTGCGAGCAAGGAGGCCTACAAACCTGACTCAGTTACACCAATTCACCCAACTTATTGTGGGAAGCTTGTGGAATGCTACCCGAAACATTTGAGCCAAGTTAAACAATTTAAAGGCAATGCTACCAAATACTAATTGAGTGTATGTAAACTTTTGACCCACTGGGAATGTGATGAAAGAAATAAAAGTTGAAATAAATCATTCTCTCTACTATTATTCTGACATTTCACATTCTTAAAATAAAGTGGTGATCCTAACTGACCTAATACAGGGAATTTTTACTAGGATTAAATGTCTGGAATTGTGAAAAACTGAGTTTAAATATATTTGGCTAAGGTGTATGTAAACTTCCGACTTCAACTGTAGTACCAAACATTCGATTTGTACTAAATATTATCAAAAGCCACACACAGACCCCATGCCAATCCAACTCCAACAACCAGTATACAGTATCAGTTCTCTATGACAAGCAGTATGAAGCTGCGGCTTGGAGTATTGGGTCTCCATACTATGTAATGCATTCCCTGTGAATATGGTGATATGGTTTTGTTTCCCCTGTTCAGAGAAATTACTAATGAAATCACTTGCATTATTCACCATAAAGTAGTGCGAAAGTACCAGGTTTTTTACCACTAGATGCCGCTGTTCCTGCTATACCGCCACACTCTTTTATTCATTTTGCTGGTCTCTTGTGTTCATTAAATAAATCACAACTATTCCTTTGCAACTTTGGGTAGAAAAACAATAAATTTGGCTCATGATGAAAATAGATCCTCACAATTCAAGCCAATCCTCCATGAATGCAATTCAATTTGTCCTTTTACGCTTCATCTGTGTCCAGGAAATGGCCCCCTTGTTGTGTGGTCTGGATTAGTTACTGTTAGACCATTCCTGGTGAACAAGCAAACCATCAGCACGTCACACCACACTTTGAGCTTGAGGCAGTATACATTTTGAAAAAATATACTTAATTGTTTGAAACCTGAATGTTTTACTACATATTATGAGGCATGTCTTTCTTACCTTGCTTTAAAGTAGCCTAGCCAAAATCAGACCATATCCATGGAGGCAATTATTTTATATCAACTTTCTTGTCCAGTAGCCAAAGACACAATCCTAGTCATATTAGCAATCCATGCTAGTTGTTGCATTCTAGATCTCCCCTCTTTATACATTTCTAACGGATATTTTCAACTCGGTCACGTGAAACCACTCACATGTGCGGTGCCCTTTTGACAACAGTGTTTTCCCGCTAACTGTTTTATGGAACCAACATTCACGCGTAGCCAACTGCCTTGTGCGCATTGCTGCGCTTATAAATGTGAAGAAATAATAGTTTATCAACATTTTAAGATAAACATTCTGATCTGTTACATCAGACTCATTGCTTTTTAATGTTTTTTATGTAGCTAACTGGTTGTATGAATTTGGGATCCCAGAGTCTGTTTGGAATAGGCTATTTCTTTCTCGACAAGCTGAACAACAGAATAGGTAAACTTTTCTACTATGGGGGATAGTAGATTGACATAGGCTAGTCATTTTGCTGTTTTTACTCGTCTTGTTGGCTGAGGAAAAGTAAATGTGGACAGTTATTCTAACATCTTCAAATTACGCATCAGAATTATGTAAGCACATCGTTGCATCCTTGACTTGCATGTTCTGTTAATATGAATTACCATAATCTACATCCCAATCAGGTTACGCACCCAATGCATATGGGTCTGGCAAATTTCTCAAATGTCTAGGAAATTAAAATGCTGTAGAGTCAAATGTCCGGCGCCACATTTTCATAACGGAGACCCTGGTGTGTGTGTGTGTGTGTGTGTGTGTGTGTGTGTGTGTGTATCACCATCTGAAACAACACAAAAGGTGAGCAAGTACATACACACACACACACCTTCACAAACCACACACACACACACAAAGCACGCCCACACACAAACATTGACAAACCACACACAAACAAACAGGTACACACACACACACACAAAACACACACACACCTTGACAAAACACAGACACCTGTGTTCTCTGGCATCTCAGCTCACCTTGGCCTGTCCTAGAAACATCACCAGCACCAGGTATCACTGTACGCACCTCACCTGACCCCCTGTCACCGTACACAACTCCCCTGACGCCCTGTCATAGCATGAGCCTAATTCCCACCTTACAAAATACACAACAAAATAACTACAATTAGCTGCGGAAATTTGCCGATCCTGCATTTCGTTCGCAATATATACATTCGGCTATACTCGCTCCAGGGGGAAAGAGGGATGAACAGAGGAAAGGGGGAGGGAGGGAACAGGCACCGTTGGCTGGTGCAGGGTCAAATCCTGAGGATTTATGGAAGTGAGAAATGAGGGATGGATATGCAGCTGGAGGTTTCCTCACAGAGCCTGGGATACTTCCAATTACACACCAGCCTTAAGGGCTTATATAGCTGCTAGTGCTACTGGCTGCTGCGCTGTGAGGAATGACCCCTGGAAGGAATGTGGTTTTGGGGTTAAGGTTGGGGTTAGGGAATGGGAATCAATTGTTTGGTCCCCACATGGATAGTAAAACAAACGTGTGTGTGTGTTCGTGTGTTTGTGTGCGTGCGTACACACCAGGAAGGCTTATTTTTTCATTATCAGAATCAAATTTCAAAGCCAAAAAATGTATACTGAACAAAAGTGGTCTGCGGTTGTGAGGCCGGTTGGACGTACTGCCAACTTCTCTAAAACGGCGTTGGAGGCGGCTTATGGTAGAGAAATTAACATTAAATTATCTGGCAACAGCGCTGTTGGACATTCCTGCAGTCAGCATGCCAATTTGCACTCTCCCTCAAAATTTGAGACATCTGTGGCATTATGTTGTGTGACAAAACTACACATTTTAGAGTGCCCATTTATTGTCCCCAGCACAAGGTGCACCTGTGTAATGATCACGCTGTTTAATCAGCTTCTTGATATGCCACACCTGTCAGGTGGATGGATTATCTTGGCAAAGGAGAAATGCTCACTAACAGGGATGTAAACAAATTTGTTCACAACATTTGAGAGAAATAAGCTTTTTGTGCGTATGGAACATTTCTGGGATCTTTATTTCAGGGGGGGACCAACAATTTAAATGTTGCATGTGACCATATTTACCCTGTTTACCTGTGGATTTGGCAGGGCTTTGGGATGTTAGACATGGAGGGAAAACTATAATACTAAACTCACACAGCTGTCATTTGATAGACAGTGGTAGTGATGCAGCACGCAAGGCAAGAGAGAGACGACTCCATATGTCCGTCTGCCTTCATTACTTCCACACTTTGCAAAATGATTTGGATAGATCCTAATTGTCTCGGGTGCGCACACACACACACACACACACACACACGCACAAACACAGTTCAATTTACAGCACAGACAAATGAGCTGCCTGCTGCAGTCTGTTTATACAGTAGCTTACAGTAGACACACAAAAAAAGTCTAATTATCTTACAACGAGACAGAGAAAACATGAAATAATGGCTTGACGAGATGTTAAGTAGGCAGAGAGCAGAGCAGCGGTCGGTTGGCTGGTGCTTGGTCTCTCAGGGTAAGCGTGAGGGATGCTGCCTGTCAGTCACGTGTGTACTGGAGTGAAAATGACCGCTAGGCTGTTGCTTTGCCTGAGATTTCTAGAGAAATTGACTGACTGGCCAGCTGCTGTTGAGCCCAGAGGTTCTGACTCGACTAGACTGGAACCCTGTCAAGCCTATCTGCCTCTGACATACACATCAACATGTTCAGAACAACAAGTGTCAGGTTCTGATAGGGGTGAGAAAGCCTAGGTATAGGGGGTTTGGGATGGCAGAATGTAAAGCTTCGGGCCGGGAATTGCCAGGGACCTAACGTTACGATATTATCACGATACGATATAATCACGATACAATATGTACAGTGGGGGAAAAAAGTATTTAGTCAGCCACCAATTGTGCAAGTTCTCCCACTTAAAAAGATGAGAGAGGCCTGTACTTTTCATCATAGGTACACGTCAACTATGACAGACAAAATGAGAATTTTTTTTCCAGAAAATCACATTGTAGGATTTTTAATGAAATTATTTGCTAATTATGGTGGAAAATAAGTATTTGGTCAATAACAAAAGTTTCTCAATACTTTGTTATATACCCTTTGTTGGCAATGACACAGGTCAAATGTTTTCTGTAAGTCTTCACAAGGTTTTCACACACTGTTGCTGGTATTTTGGCCCATTCCTCCATGCAGATCTCCTCTAGAGCAGTCATGTTTTGGGGCTGTCGCTGGGCAACACAGACTTTCAACTCTCTCCAAAGATTTTCTATGGGGTTGAGATCTGGAGACTGGCTAGGCCACTCCAGGACCTTGAAATGCTTCTTACGAAGCCACTCCTTCGTTGCCCGGGCGGTGTGTTTGGGATCATTGTCATGCTGAAAGAGCCAGCCACATTTCATCTTCAATGCCCTTGCTGAGGGAAGGAGGTTTTCACTCAAAATCTCACGATACATGGCCCCATTCATTCTTTCCTTTACACGGATCAGTCGTCCTGGTCCCTTTGCAGAAAAACAGCCCCAAAGCATGATGTTTCCACCCCCATGCTTCACAGTAGGTTTGGTGTTCTTTGGATGCAACTCAGCATTCTTTGTCCTCCAAACACGACGAGTTGAGTTTTTACCAAAAAGTTCTATTTTAGTTTCATCTGACCATATGACATTCTCCCAGTCCTCTTCTGGATCATCCAAATGCACTCTAGCAAACTTCAGACGGGCCTGGACATGTACTGGCTTAAGCAGGGGGACACGTCTGGCACTGCAGGATTTGAGTCCCTGGCGGCGTAGTGTGTTACTGATGGTAGGCTTTGTTACTTTGGTCCCAGCTCTCTGCAGGTCATTCACTAGGTCCCCCCGTGTGGTTCTGGGATTTTTGCTCACCGTTCTTGTGATCATTTTGACCCCACGGGGTGAGATCTTGCGTGGAGCCCCAGATCGAGGGAGATTATCAGTGGTCTTGTATGTCTTCCATTTCCTAATAATTGCTCCCACAGTTGATTACTTCAAACCAAGCTGCTTACCTATTGCAGATTCAGTCTTCCCAGCCTGGTGCAGGTCTACAATTGTGTTTCTGGTGTCCTTGGTCTTGGCCATAGTGGAGTTTGGAGTGTGACTGTTTGAGGTTGTGGACAGGTGTCTTTTATACTGATAACAAGTTCAAACAGGTGCCATTAATACAGGTAACGAGTGGAGGACAGAGGAGCCTCTTAAAGAAGAAGTTACAGGTCTGTGAGAGCCAGAAATCTTGCTTGTTTGTAGGTGACCAAATACTTATTTTCCACCATAATTTGCAAATAAATTCATTAAAAATCCTACAATGTGATTTTCTGGAGAAAAAAAATCTCAATTTGTCTGTCATAGTTGACGTGTACCTATGATGAAAATTACAGGCCTCTCTCATCTTTTTAAGTGGGAGAACTTGCACAATTGGTGGCTGACTAAATACTTTTTTCCCCCACTGTAGTACGATTCTATATGTATTGCGATTCGATACTGTGATTTTATTGCGATGTTCCAAACATATTTCTCACTATTTGTCTGCTGAAGAGGGACAAGAGAGAGCCATGAAAAAAAGTGCTGAAAACAAATTGGCTCCCTATTTAAAAAGAAGATGGAGAACAAGCTATGAAGACAAAATACTAGAGTTTTCGTTCAGGTACAGCCAACTAGCGCAAAAATAATATTGCGATATTGTCAAATGATACGATATGTGACCGACCACCTTGATTCGGTCTTACGTAGCAAAATTTGAAATTGTGTTTTTTTCAGATCTACAAAAGGGTATATTATACACTGCATTTGAGGAACAATGGGAAAGTAATTCTGCTTTGAAAGTTGATAAACTTGTAACTCCACTTTTCAGAAAATAGCCCTTGAATGTTTTGGTACACCTACTGGAGAGCGCTTCTTTGTCTACACCCATTCAGCATCATTCACACCCTCTTAAGCCTTAGCCATCTCTGGTAAACACACACTATACCATATAAAATCTAATTATTTGTCACATGCACAGGTACAGTGAAATGGTTACTTGCATATTTGCATAGTAGCAATATCAAAAAGAGAAAATGTCCAGATAAAAACATTTTATAAATATTTTATAATCAGACACACTTGTCTAAATTGATGGGTCATGTGAAAGAAATGCTATAACCACCCCCCAGCCACATTTAGCTAAGTGTAGGGCTCTCTATTGTCTAGACATATACAATAGATCACTGTAATCACCCACAGACACAACTGGCTAACTTGATGGGTCATGTAGTCTTTTGTTTAGACATGTAGCTAGGCAGCTAAACAATGAACCATAATCCTAGCTAGCGAGCCAGCAAGCTAACGTTCACTAGCTAGCTAACAGTACGCTTTAACTTGCAATGAAAATGACTTTCTGACAAAATTAGAAACGTATATCTGAAAATGTATACATGGATGAACGCTTCACGGCCAACTGGAACCATTTTAACTAAGTAAGACGTCCTGTGTAATTTCTGTTTTGTTTGTAGCTACAGCTTGTTTGGCCTGTTGTGTCAAGTTACTCTGGTTCACACTGACCGTGTGCAGAAAGTAGTCCATCACAACCTTTTCACACTGATCTTTGTCGATAGCGCCTGCTTATTCAGGGCAGCAATGTTGTTGAGAGCAGTAGCAACACTTTTGCAGTTCTCCATGGCTAACGTTATATCTTTCAAAAAAGCTGCGGTAGCAAGGGTTATCTACACATACTGAGCTGCTCATGTTATAGACAGAACCATGCTACATGGCAGACCAATCCGAACTCATCTTTCGGCATGTCCAGCCCATCCATTATCTTAGCCAATCATGGCTAGCGGGAAGGTTCCTGTCTTTTTCCATGGCTAAACCAACTAGGCCCGTAATTTAACAATTGTAGTTTGTTATTAGGCACATATAAGTTCACATGTTCCAGAAGGCATTTCTGCCAAAAAAAAAACGCATTTTGATTGAAAGAATTATAATATGTTCAAATGCCTCTCCTGTGAAGTAGTGACGTGCGACATACGCCTAGCTTCCTGAAATGGGTCACATATATCGTAAAAAATTATACCCTGATATGTAACTATCGTCCCCCCCGTCCCCCCAACACTACACACGTGTTCACAAGTCATCTAACTGTAGTGTTGTCTGTTGCTGTGCTCTGATTCATTGGGTTCCCAGGACCCAGGTGCCTGTAAATAACCCCTGACCCAGCTCCCAGCTCCATACAGTGGGGGAAAAAAGTATTTACTCAGCCACCAATTGTGCAAGTTCTCCCACTTAAAAAGATGAGAGAGGCCTGTTATTTTCATCATAGGTACACGTCAACTATCACAGCCAAAATGAGAAAAAAAATTCCAGAAAATCACATTGTAGGATTTTTAATGAATTTATTTGCAAATTATGGTGGAAAATAAGTATTTGGTCAATAACAAAAGTTTCTCAATACTTTGTTATATACCCTTTGTTGGCAATGACTCAGGTCAAACGTTTTCTGTAAGTCTTCACAAGGTTCTCACACACTGTTGCTGGTATTTTGGCCCATTCCTCCATGCAGATCTCCTCTAGAGCAGTGATGTTTTGGGGCTGTCGCTGGGCAACACAGACTTTCAACTCCCTCCAAAGATTTTCTATGGGGCTGAGATCTGGAGACTGGCTAGGCCACTCCAGGACCTTGAAATGCTTCTTACGAAGCCACTCCTTCGTTGCCCGGGCGGTGTGTTTGGGATCATTGTCATGCTGAAAGACCCAGCCACGTTTCATCTTCAATGCCCTTGCTGATGGAAGGAGGTTTTCACTCAAAATCTCACGATACATGGCCCCATTCATTCTTTCCTTTACACGGATCAGTCGTCCTGGTCCCTTTGCAGAAAAACAGCCCCAAAGCATGATGTTTCCACCCCCATGCTTCACAGTAGGTATGGTGTTCTTTGGATGCAACTCAGCATTCTTTGTCCTCCAAACACGACGAGTTGAGTTTTTACCAAAAAGTTCTATTTTGGTTTCATCTGACCATATGACATTCTCCCAATCCTCTTCTGGATCATCCAAATGTACTCTAGCAAACTTCAGACGGGCCTGGACATGTACTGGCTTAAGCAGGGGGGACACGTCTGGCACTGCAGGATTTGAGTCCCTGGCGGCGTAGTGTGTTACTGATGGTAGGCTTTGTTACTTTGGTCCCAGCTCTCTGCAGGTCATTCACTAGGTCCCCCATGTGGTTCTGGGATTTTTGCTCACCGTTCTTGTGATCATTTTGACCCCACGGGGTGAGATCTTGCATGGAGCCCCAGATCGAGGGAGATTATCAGTGGTCTTGTATGTCTTCCATTTCTTAATAATTGCTCCCACAGTTGATTTCTTCAAACCAAGCTGCTTACCTATTGCAGATTCAGTCTTCCCAGCCTGGTGCAGGTCTACAATTTTGTTTCTGGTGTCCTTTGACAGCTCTTTGGTCTTGGCCATAGTGGAGTTTGGAGTGTGACTGTTTGAGGTTGTGGACAGGTGTCTTTTATACTGATAACAAGTTCAAACAGGTGCCATTAATACAGGTAACGAGTGGAGGACAGAGGAGCCTCTTAAAGAAGAAGTTACAGGTCTGTGAGAGCCAGAAATCCTGCTTGTTTGTAGGTGACCAAATACTTATTTTCCACCATAATTTGCAAAGAAATTCATTAAAAATCCTACAATGTGATTTTCTGGATTTTTTTTCCTCAATTTGTCTGTCATAGTTGACGTGTACCTATGATGAAAATTACAGGCCTCTCTCATCTTTTTACGTGGGAGAACTTGCACAATTGGTGGCTGACTAAATACTTTTTCCCCCCACTGTATATTACTGTTGAATCCATTTGAAAAACAGCTTAGTGTGGATGGTGAAACTGGAATATAGTCATTACAACCATCACATCCTCATACTATTCATTCATTTCATGCCTTCTTATGAGAGTGCTAGCGAGCCACAACTTTACACTCACGGCCCAGTTTCCCCTCGTCACACCCTGTGTCCTTCCTCTAACTACACTGTGTGTGTCCTTTAATTTAAGGCAGAAATGGTTCCACGGTAACTACAGAGAACATGGATCAAACCAGCCTGTCTTTGGCAATATTCACAGTGCTCTTTTACCCAACCAGCAGTGCATAGAGGTCTCCTAGTCCTGACCATACAGAAGTCTCCTAGTCCTGACCATCCAGAGGTCTCCTAATCCTGACCATCCAGAGGTCTCCTAGTCCTGACCATACAGAGGTATCCTAGTCCTGACCATACAGAGGTCTCCTAGTCCTGACCATACAGAGGTCTCCTAGTCCTGACCATACAGAGGTCTTCTAATCCTGACCATACAGAGGTCTTCTAATCTTGACCATACAGAGGTCTCCTAGTCCTGACCATTCAGAGGTCTTCTAATCCTGACCATACAGAGGTCTCCTAGTCCTGACCATACAGAGGTCTCCTAGTCCTGACCATTCAGAGGTCTTCTAATCCTGACCATACAGAGGTCTTCTAATCTTGACCATACAGAGGTCTCCTAGTCCTGACCATTCAGAGGTCTCCTAATCCTGACCATACAGAGGTCTCCTAGTCCTGACCATACAGAGGTCTCCTAGTCCTGACCATACAGAGGTCTCCTAGTCCTGACCATACAGAGGTCTCCTAGTCCTGACCATACAGAGGTCTCCTAGTCCTGACCATACAGAGGTCTCCTAGTCCTGACCATTCAGAGGTCTTCTAATCCTGACCATACAGAGGTCTCCTAGTCCTGACCATACAGAGGTCTCCTAGTCCTGACCATACAGAGGTCTCCTAGTCCTGACCATCCAGAGGTCTCCTAGTCCTGACCATCCAGAGGTCTCCTAGTCCTGACCATACAGAGGTCTCCTAGTCCTGACCATCCAGAGGTCTCCTAGTCCTGACCATACAGAGGTCTCCTAGTCCTGACCATACAGAGGTCTCCTAGTCCTGACCATACAGAGGTCTCCTAGTCCTGACCATACAGAGGTCTCCTAGTCCTGACCATCCAGAGGTCTCCTAGTCCTGACCATCCAGAGGTCTCCTAGTCCTGACCATCCAGAGGTCTCCTAGTCCTGACCATACAGAGGTCTCCTAGTCCTGACCATCCAGAGGTCTCCTAGTCCTGACCATACAGAGGTCTCCTAGTCCTGACCATACAGAGGTCTCCTAGTCCTGACCATACAGAGGTCTCCTAGTCCTGACCATCCAGAGGTCTCCTAGTCCTGACCATCCAGAGGTCTCCTAGTCCTGACCATACAGAGGTCTCCTAGTCCTGACCATCCAGAGGTCTCCTAGTCCTGACCATCCAGAGGTCTCCTAGTCCTGACCATACAGAGGTCTCCTAGTCCTGACCATACAGAGGTATCCTAGTCCTGACCATCCAGAGGTCTCCTAGTCCTGACCATACAGAGGTCTCCTAGTCCTGACCATCCAGAGGTCTCCTAGTCCTGACCATACAGAGGTCTCCTAGTCCTGACCATCCAGAGGTCTCCTAGTCCTGACCATCCAGAGGTCTCCTAGTCCTGACCATCCAGAGGTCTCCTAGTCCTGACCATACAGAGGTCTCCTAGTCCTGACCATACAGAGGTCTCCTAGTCCTGACCATCCAGAGGTCTCCTAGTCCTGACCATACAGAGGTCTCCTAGTCCTGACCATCCAGAGGTCTCCTAGTCCTGACCATACAGAGGTCTCCTAGTCCTGACCATCCAGAGGTCTCCTAGTCCTGACCATACAGAGGTCTCCTAGTCCTGACCATACAGAGGTCTCCTAGTCCTGACCATACAGAGGTCTCCTAGTCCTGACCATACAGAGGTCTCCTAGTCCTGACCATCCAGAGGTCTCCTAGTCCTGACCATCCAGAGGTCTCCTAGTCCTGACCATACAGAGGTCTCCTAGTCCTGACCATACAGAGGTCTCCTAGTCCTGACCATCCAGAGGTCTCCTAGTCCTTACCTCCTTTCATCCAGCTGTAGTAGTTAAACCGCTGAGCGAGCTGCAATCAGAGAATCATGCTCTAATTGGTTAATTCTCTCAGGGGGTGGCTAATATCCAGTCAAACAAAGCGAACCCTCCTCTCCCTCTCACCCCCCCTCCTAAATCTCTCCCATCTCTCTCCTAAATCAGCCATAGCCATATCAGAGCAGGCCAAACAGATGCAGCTCTTATATAAAGCCAGTGTAATCAGATAAAGCACTAAAACAGCACAGCATCTAACTGATAACCTACTGCAGCGATTATGATATGCTACCATTTAACATGAAAAGCCCACCAATTAATATTTTATAATGGTCAATGGGGTTAACGTACATCATTAAACAACACGCACATCAAAATGGATCGTAAGGTAGCGATTTAAAAATGTTAAGTATTTGCAATATTTCCAACACAGGTTAATAGCCTACATATTTTGAATATTTTCTCTAACAAAAGGGGAAAACTAGAATGTGTGTTATTAAATAGTTATTTTCCTCTTGCATGTTAGCTTGAACGCTACTGACTGGTACATTATCTAACATGCTTTATTTGGTTGGAATAAAATAAAAAAAGATATCGAGAGACCAAGATAAAGACAGAGGCAGAGACAGAGAGAGAGAGAGAGAGAGAGAGAGAGAGAGAGAGAGAGAGACAGAGACAGAGACAGAGACAGAGACAGAGAGAGACAGAGAGAGAGAGAGAGAGAGAGAGAGAGACAGAGAAAGAGAGACAGACAGAGAGAGAGAGAGAGAGAGAGAGAGAGAGAGAGAGAGAGAGAGAGAGACAGAGTGAGAGACAGAGACAGAGAGAGAGACAGAGAGAGAGACAGAGACAGAGACAGAGAGAGAGAGAGAGAGAGGGAGCTTGTTTCTTTCAGAAATGTGTTTACATCCGAGTCATACTAATACTGCTACAAATAAAGTCACTCAGTGACTTTGCTAAAACATTTCATTTTCTTTCATTCAAGGATAACACTTTTAATTGGTCACGTTTAGTAGGCTACTGAGACATATAGCAGTGTTTGCTTTTTTTCCTTTACCTCCCGTGTGTGTGTGTGTGTGTGTGTGTGTGTGTGTATGTGTGTCGCGTGTGTGCACGGATATACATGTGTGTGTGTGTTGTGTGACCTCCCATGGTCCATCTTCTCCCCTCTACCTTATACAGGATGCCTTCCATGACCATTCCTATCCATGCCTCACTCTGCCTGGTTAAGCTCTAGTTTCTGACTGATGTAGCACATCTCTGTATATGTGTCCCAAATGACAACCTATCCCCTATATAGTGCACTACTTTTGCCCCATAAGGCTCATGTCAAAATGAGTGCACTATATAGGGAATAGGGTGCCATTTGGGACACACATCTCTATATCTGTTTCCGCTGCCTTACTGCGTGGCTCCGCTCAGCACTCCGCTCACTACTGTCAGCTGCTCCCACTATTATACACACCGTTGACAGCAGCACAGAACAGAAGTTTTGTTTCCACTGGCCTCACACACACAAACACATACGCATGCACGCGTGGTCAAACACACACACACACACACACACACACACTGTATGCAAACGTGTGTTTTGTGCTGCAGCGATAGGTGAAGGCTATCAGCTGCTGTCTCCCTACCTACCTATTAATGTAAAGGGTTTTTATTTATTTATGCAAGCCAAGGGCAGATTCCAGCACTGAACAGCACATTTGAATTTAATATTGCTCCAAATCCAGTTGGCTGGACCACTGGAGGGAGGTTTAGTAAAATACCCTAGAATTGGCCCAGACCCTGCTGGCTACCAACTGTCCAATAAACAGAATATGGAAATGTGCAGAAAGCAGAATTCCCTTCGGTGCTGTGCGGGGGATTCTTCAGTAGCCAGCAGGGACGTGCGCACACACACACACACCAGGGTTTCCGTTGCCCGGTAATTACCAGCTTTTGACCGATAAAAAAAACGAAAAGCCGATAAATAAAATTGGCACTGGCCAATTGTCTGGGAGAAGAAAAAAATGACGCTTTTTAGCCTATTCATTGATACCAGTATATGGTATCAATACCAGTTGATGTAAATACATTTGACCGGTCATGCTTATTGGTCTATGTCCTGACCATACGGTCTAAGGGTTCATCTGAATAACTTAGTGGAATTAAATTGGCGTATTAATTTTTGTTAGTCGTTATGATTCTTATTTATCACACGCGCACTGCATACACATACAGAGTCTAGTTTAAATGGAAAATCTGTCAGAGAGCACGACAGCTGCTGCTACAGCTCCTGTTGCTGCTGGAGTGAAGCCTGCTTTTATAAGCCTAATCATTGCCCAACAATTCTAAATGAAATCACGTGTTAAAAACTGTTTTGATGGCCACAATTAAAAAAGATCTACTATTTTTATTTCTCAATTGGTAATTGAAGCACGCTTCGCATTCAAGTGTATAGGCAACCGTAGGCAAGCTTCAGCGCGTCACACTTTACAATGTGAGCTGGAAGCTGTATGCCTTTTGAAAACATATACTTAATTGTGTGACACCTGAACATTTTACTTACCTTTCATCAAAGCAGCCTAGCCTAAATTAATTTCTATAAACGTGGTGGAAATTATTTTATAAAGACTTCCATATGCCATTGAAATAAGTAGACTATTTCCCTCCTGTTCTATTGGTTTTCAAATCAACTTTCTTTCATTGTCCAGTAGCCAAAGGCCCAATCCTAGTCATATTAGCAACCCATGATAGTTGTAGCATCTTTAAATCTCCCATCTTTCTCAATTTCGAACTAATATTTTAATGTCACATGAAACAGCTTGCATGTGCGGTGCACTTTTGACAAAAGTGTTTTCCCGCTAATTGCATTATGGAACGAACATTCACGCGTAGCCTACTACTGTGTGCGCATTGCTGCGCTTATAATGTGAAGTGCTAGCTGTGCCACTAGAGATCCTGGTTCGAATCCAGGCTCTGTCGTAGCTGGCCGTGACCGGGAGACCCATGGGGCGGCGCACAATTGGCCCAGCGTCGTCCAGGGTAGGGGAGGGAATGGCCAGCAGGGATGTAGCTCAGTTGGTAGAGCATGGCGTTTGCAACGCCAGGGTTGTGGGTTCGATTCCCACGGGGGGCCAGTATGAAAAAAATAAAAATAAAAAAATGTATGCACTAACTGTAAGTCGCTCTGGATAAGAGCGTCTGCTAAATGACTAAAATGTAAATGTAAAATGTAAGATATAATAGTCTATCTTAAAATGTTGATAAACGTTCTGATCTGTTGCATTAGTAGCCTCATTGCCTTTTAACGGGGGTTTTTAGGTACTGGTTGTATGAATTTAGGATCTATCGTCCCACAACGGTCCCAGAGTCTGTTTGGAATAGGCTAGTTCTTTCTCGCACAGATCGACAAGCTGACCAATAGAATAGGTAAACTTTTCTACTATGGTGAATAGAAGATTGACATACACTAGTGATTTTGCTGTTCATTACTCGTCTCTTTGGCTGAGGTAAAGTAAATGTGGACGGTTATTCTAACGTCTTCAAAGTCAGCATCGGAATTCGGTAAGAAGGACGCACGCAGTTGCATCCATGAGTTGCATGTTCTGTTAAGATGATTTTACCAGAATCTAAATGTGATTTATTTCATTCTGAGCACCATTGGTAGACGCCAGGGTTTCCACTTGGAAAATGTGGCTCTGGACATTTGACTGGCAACATTTTAATTTACCGGACATTTCTGTAATTTACCGGACCCATATTAGGGCGTCCACCCACGGTGTTCAGAATAAATATGGTAATTCATATTAACAGAACATGCAAGTCGAGAATGCAACGATGTGCAGTCTTTCTTACCGAGTTCTGATGTGCACTTTGAACATGTTAGAATAACTGTCCACATTTACTTTTCCTCAGCCAACAAGACGCTTAACGAACAGCAAAATACTAACCTATGTCAAGCTACTATAGTAAAAAAGTTTAGGCTGCCTATTCTGTTGGTCAGCTTGTCGAGAAAGAAATAGCCTATTCCAAACAGACTCTGGGACAGTTGTGGGACGACAGATCCCAAATTCATACAACCAGTATGCCTAGGCTACATTTAAAATAAGCAATGAGTCTGATGCAACAGATTTATCTTCAAATGTTGATAAACTATTATTTCTTCACATTTATAAGCGTAGCAATGTGCACAAGGCAGTAGGCTACACGCAAATGTTTGTTCCATAATACAATTAGTGGGAAAACGCTGTTGTCAAAAGGGCACTGCACATGCGAGCGGTTTCATGTGACAGAGATGAAAATATCAGATAGAAATGTAGACGAGAGGAGATCTAATGGGCGACTTTGAAGCAAGGTCATAATATGTATTACAACCTTCAGGTTTCAAACAATGATGTTTATGTTTTCAAAATGCATACTGTCTCCAGCTCATTGCAAAGTGGTGTGAGACGTGCTGATGAAGCCTCCCTTCCGTTGCCATTTGATGGGAACTCGGAACTCGGAACACTGAATTATGCAAATTAACCTATAGACCAATAAGCATGACCAGTGAAATATATTTACATCGACTGGTATTTCGATCAAAGAACAGGCTAAAACGCATTATTTCGCAATAGGATGTTTTGTTTCTTTTTATTTATTGGCTTTTCAAAAATAAAATAAAATAAAAATCGGACAAAAGCTGGCTATTACCGGTTAATGGAAACCCTGGTAGACACCCTAATCAGGTTATGCACCCAGTACATTTCTCACAATGTTCTGTAAATTAAAATACTGCTGGTCAAATGTCCAGCACCAAATTTTCCTAATGGAAACCCTAACACACACACACGCGCACACACCCTCAGGGAGGATACTGGCCTTCAGCTCTTAAAAGAGCTGTTTAGAATCTTCCTGCTCTTAGCAATAAAAAGGCCTGGCTACAACCTGCTGACTCAGTGATGCCATCTCTCTCAACCTCACACACAGACCTATCCTCCACCCTTCACTTCACTCTTCTCCGTCTGACTGCATCCATACACAACAGAAGAAAACAATTATTTGTGTCATGCAACAACGACAACAAAAAATACAACAATGTAATGTCTGATCTTCCTGACTAGCCAGAGAACAATGGCTGCCATGGTTTTCAGTTTCAGCAAGTTTCTGCTGGTCAACCTCAGGAAGGAAAGAGGAAGCAGACAGACCTTAACTGCCCTGGCCTGGAGACTGACAGAGGGAAAAAGCTAATATTCACTCCAGGAGTTCACATTTCCTATCACCTCTGCATGGAATAGCTCCAATCAGTAGGAAGGAGACGAGACGGAGCAGGAGTGAGATATGCAGAGAGAGAGGGAGAGATAGAGAGAAGAGAGGGAGAGACCCATGGCCCGTTGCCATGAGAAAAGGGCAACAAGTGGAGCACAAACAACATTGTAAATACAACCTATATTTATCCGCCGTAGGCAGACCTGGCTCTCAAGAGAAGACAGGCTATGTGCACACTGCCCACAAAATGAGGTGGAACCTGAGCTGCAATTCCTAACCTCCTGCCAAATGTATGACCATATTAGAGACACATATTTCCCTCAGATTACACAGACCCACAAAGAATTAGAAAACAAGCCCAATTTTGATAAACTCCCATTTCTATTTACATTTCTTTACATTTTAGTCATTTAGCAGACGCTCTTATCCAGAGCAACTTACAGTTAGTGAGTGCATACATTTTCATACTGGCCCCCCGTGGGAAACGAACCCACAACCCTGGCGTTGCAAGCGCCATGCTCTACCAACTGAGCAACAGGGGACAAATACCACAGTGTGCCATCACAGCAGCAAGATTTGTGACCTGTTGCCACAAGAAAAGGGCAACCAGTGTAGAACAAACACCATTGTAAATACAGTGAGGGAAAAAAGTATTTGATCCCCTGCTGATTTTGTACGTTTGCCCACTGACAAAGACATGATCAGTCTATAATTTTAATGGTAGGTTTATTTGAACAGCGAGAGACAGAATAACAACAAAAAAATCTAGAAAAACGCATGTCAGAAATGTTATAAATTGATTTGCATTTTAATGAGGGAAATAAGTATTTGACCCCTCTGCAAAACATGACTTAGTACTTGGCGGCAAAAACCTTGTTGGCAATCACAGAGGTCAGACGTTTCTTGTAATTGGCCACCAGGTTTGCACACATCTCAGGAGGGATTTTGTCCCACTCCTCTTTGCAGATCTTCTCCAAGTCATTAAGGTTTCGAGCCTGACGTTTGGCAACTCGAACCTTCAGCTCCCTCCACAGATTTTCTATGGGATTAAGGTCTGGAGACTGGCTAGGCCACTCGAGGACCTTAATGTGCTTCTTCTTGAGCCACACCTTTGTTGCCTTGGCCGTGTGTTTTGGGTCATTGTCATGCTAGAATACCCATCCACGACCCATTTTCAATACCCTGGCTGAGGGAAGGAGGTTCTCACCCAAGATTTGACGGTACATGGCCCCGAACATCGTCCCTTTGATGCAGTGAAGTTCTCCTGTCCCCTTAGCAGAAAAACACCCCCAAAGCATAATGTTTCCACCTCCATGTTTGACGGTGAGGATGGTGTTCTTGGGGTCATAGGCAGCATTCCTCCTCCTCCAAACACGGCGAGTTGAGTTGATGCCAAAGAGCTCGATTTTGGTCTCATCTGACCACAACACTTTCACCCAGTTCTCCTCTGAATCATTCAGATGTTCATTGGCAAACTTCAGGCGGCCTGTATATGTGCTTTCTTGAGCAGGGGGAACTTGTGGGCGCTGCAGGATTTCAGTCCTTCACGGCGTAGTGTGTTAACAATTTTTTTCTTGGTGACTATGGTCCCAGCTGCCTTGAGATCATTGACAAGATCCTCCCGTGTAGTTCTGGGCTGATTCCTCACCGTTCTCATGATCATTGCAACTCCACGAGGTGAGATCTTGCATGGAGCCCCAGGCCGAGGGAGATTGACAGTTATTTTGTGTTTCTTTCATTTGCGAATAATCGCACCAACTGTTGTCACCTTCTCACCAAGCTGCTTGGCGATGGTCTTGTAGCCCATTCCAGCCTTGTGAGGTCTACAATCTTGTCCCTGACATCCTTGGAAAGCTGTTTGGTCTTGGCCATGGTGGAGAGTTTGGAAGCTGATTGATTGATTGCTTGGACAGGTGTCTTTTATACAGGTAACAAGCTGAGATCAGGAGCACTCCCTTTAAGAGTGTGCTCCTAATCTCAGCTCGATACCTGTATAAAAGACACCTGGGAGCCAGAAATCTTTCGGATTGAGAGGGGGGTCAAATAATTATTTCCCTCATTTAAATGCAAATCAATTTATAACATTTTTGACATGCATTTTTCTGGATTTTTTTGCTGTTTTTCTGTCTCTCACTGTTCAAATAAACCTACCATTAAAATTATAGACTGATCATTTCTTTGTCAGTGGGCAAACGTACAAAATCAGCAGGGGATTAAATACTTTTTTCCCTCACTGTACAACCTTATGTTTATTTATTTTCCCTTTAGTACTTTAACTATTTGCACATAATATGACATTTGAAATGTCTTTATTCTTTTGGAACTTTTGTGAGTGTAATGTTTACTGTTCATTTTTTTATTGTTTATTTCACTTTTGTATATTATCTATTTCACTTGCTTTGCCAATGTAAGCATATGTTTCCCATACCAATAAAGCCCTTAAATTGAAATGTAAAACTGAATTGGGAGAGAGAGGGGGAGTGAGAGAGAAAGAGAGAGAAGGGAGAAAGAGAGAAAGGAGAGAGAGAGGCCCACACACCTGAGTCACATTGAGAGAGACTGAGGAAAATGATCCCTTTTCATTCATTAGGCAAACCCCCTTCACACCCACATACAGAACACATATGCCTACAAACAAAAACAAGGCTGAGTTCTCCATAGTAAAAACTGCTTTTAAATCTAAATGTGTGTGTGCCCCATAAATCACATTAACCCCCCAACATCTATTCCAGGGTCAAGGTAAATTCCATTAATGGAAGATAAGCCAATACCAAGAGTCATCCAATCACCTCTCTGTATCCACAGCAATGAAAACTGAAACTGTATGGTGCTGTATATGAGAGGAGTGCTGCTGTATTCCACTTTTAATAATGCAACTGCTTGCCGTTTATTGAGCTCATAGGATAGTAAACAGTTACACACTGTATATTTTAAATTCTAAGATAACTGAGTGACTTTACATTTTCTCTGACTACGTTTATCAAGCCCATGTGAGTCCTTAAAGGAGTACAGTTACATTATGTGGGGATTGTGAACTGGAAGACAGGATGTTCTCAATTCTAACTGTGCAGTGAATACACAAATGTTCTGACCACAGCTTCCTCTTCACCAACAGAAATAACATAAAAACGTTATTGCATTCAAGATAAAGGTATTTTATGTGTCTGGTCACTGTATTCTTCTCTCCTAAACATAACATTCACCAACTGAGAACCACTTGACCAGACATCTCTGCAATATATGAACTAAGCATCATACACATCTCCCACTGGGCACTCAATATGACAAAACAAAAAGACCATGGAGTCATCAGAGTGGGAGTAAATGTGATAGAGGGTCCTTCTATAGTGACAAAGCTCTGAACTCTAACCTTTACCCCATAGTAACACCCTCTCTCGCTCTATTCAGATGCCCATACATTGGAGTCCACTCCAGCACCTAAACCTGCTCATTTGTGATACTAGAAAAGCAGGTAGGTTGGAGGAAGCTACATGTCAGCATATTGCCCAATATTTCAATCTGTCATTCTGTACCTTTACATAATAAATTCAATCAGATTCAATAAACAAAACAACCTTAGGCACCACACAACTATGCCCACAAACTATTTGCTATTTCTGCCAGCGAAGAGAGCAATTTCAAGCCATACGCTGAGCATTACGCTAAACTCACACTCGCACACACAGCTATGGGGAAGAGATGAGGGAACAAAAACCTCAATGAGGAAATAAGCCCCAGTGTTTTTCTCTTTGTTCCCAGACACTCATGTTGGAGAGTTTCACAGAGAACATGGCAATGAAACTGTGAAACCATGACAATAAAGCAACATACTGGTTTGTTTACTTTGGACCTCGATTTGTTTACTCGAGTACAGCAAAACCAGAAGTAAAATTTACAACCATTTCCAAATACATTTCCAAGACACGCCACAAGCACAATGCATGTATTTTAACTATTTCTAGTACTAATTTTGATAACGATTAATTTACAATTGCTATATATTATGAAGCAAATGCTGACTGTTTAGTGTTGATATGATTTAGCCTTGTTACTATCTACTAGCCTAAACACTCCTCGCAATAGCTATTCACTGCGGAAGTACAGACACCTGCTCCAGTATGTGATGAACAACAAATACGATGTTATAACACCGTCTATTGATGGCTGCTTTTCTACGCAAACAAATATACACATTTATATGAATAGTTATTAGTGTCAAAAAGTGACAAATGGATTAGTCAGTCCTACAGAAATTATCGTCCAACAGCACAGGTGGTGAAAACATCGACGTACAGCGAGTGAGTATATAATATGCCTTGGCTAGTTTGCTAGCTAGCCATAAAAAGTTATTTATTCGTTATTTACTACATTCAACTTTGTAATTTATCAAATTAGCAACAATGTACCAATTCACAAAACAGTATATTTTCCTTAGAACAATTAGTTACACCGTTGTTACAAAGTTAGTTAGCTACAACAGATACATCGACACACTGGTCCCTGTGACCATGCATGCCACTCCGTCGAGTTCCAGCGAGCTTGCTACTGGCCAGAGCCCGCATTTGTTTCTTGCCCGCAAGCTGTGTGACTACTTTATCACGAACAAAAAGGGTTCGATATAAAATATATGCTGACTACTTACGGTTGAAGTGTTACTGAAGTGGGATAAGATATCCAAACATACGTTGGTTGATAACAGGCACAGTGAATCACAGTTCTGACTCTCGCTGGTAGGACCAAAGACCAAGTGCCAGCGTTCAGCGAAAGAGATCGCGCGTTTGACACCACCACGACCCGCCTGCTGGTTTCTCTCTTGCGAGAGATTGAAAGATGAACGGTAACTGCGCAGGCGTGGACAGGATCAGTTCATTATGAGCGCTGAAAAAGCGCCAGCATTGGGTTAACTGTCAGGATGGGTAGACAGCGGCATGATGCACGGAGATCAAAACATCAACCTGAAATATACGACAGCATAACAGCCATATAAACTACTACAAATAACATCTATATGCATTTACTTGTTACATTTGTAGTATGAGCTGCACTATTCACATTAGCACATATGATATTGATTAAGACACAAACGTATTAGGGGGCCATCAATTACTGCCATGTGGCATGTTTATGGGAACATTATTTTTGGATAAATAAAAAGTTTATTTTGTGCAAGAAATGTGTCCTTTCCAGGCTATTTGTGTCTCTCCATTAAAATTGAGCATTGATTTCTTTCAGCCACACAGTCTAATAAATAATTCAAGTAGGTTATAGCAGCCTGCCTAACTGCACCAACAAATATACTATTCTCACAATAGCAGGGCTCTTCAAATTAAATGATAGGATAATAACAGCAAAATTCAATTAGCATACTTTAATTCAAATGGCTCGGAGAGGGCTCAGAGGTGGGATTACGAGGCTGTGTAAACTATCAATAGTTTATGACGCTTGATTGAGGAGCACAGCAAGTCCCACGGTACCGTTGCCTAATAGCCTACACTGCCTGTGCTAGCGATGTTCTGTCTTTGGATAAGAATTCACTATGCCCGCTAGTAGCCTAACAAAAATCACAGCGACAACAACCAACCGCTGCCCATTCCGACCGCATCCACATAACGGCAGCACAAATGATAAATCAATTACCGTAATCGCTTAGTTTCAGTCCCCGCCCCGTACCTTTAGCCTACTTCCAGTTAAATGTGCGTTTCCCTGCTTCTCGAGCTGCCTGTCCCCATATAAGTCAGACAACGGCTTTGTTCACGTGGTAATGTGCGCTTTTCCTAATTGTAGGACAGACGAGTCGCTGAAACTGCCATTGCCCGCTTCCTCTCCGCACCTGTTCAGGCTAGCAGGACGATTGACGGATGGAAACAGCAAACGGTAATAATACCGTTACCAGCTGAGCCCACTGTATATGAGCCGCTCTATAGGAATTGCTACAGTGAGTAGTATGCAACCTGACTTCAGCGCATTGCCTGGTGGAGGAGGAAGCATGGTGAGGGGGCGAATCGCTATTCAAAAAAAAAGTCTCACTATCGATGTATATTACTGCGACACTATGACAGAGAAGCCTGCCATGAGGCCAGGACAAAAGTGATGCTACAGCAAAACTTATTCTTTATAAGGAAACCTATTGTGCTCCCACACAAGCACCAATTTTCAAGGTTGTTATTACATCGAATATTCCACTATATAATCTCTTAGCCTATATAATGAAATAAACAACCAATAAAAATGACTACCACACACACACACAGGCTACCCCAAAGTGATGCCTTACTCTGAAAGTTGAACTGAATAGGCAGGTGAAAAAAAAAACAGAAAGGCTCTTTGAATTGGCATCTGAGGGAGATTTGAGTGTAGATGAATGCTATAGTTCCAGGAGATACAAGAACCGTTTCACAGCTGGGTGTGACTCTTCAGGCCCACTTCAGGCATTCAGCACAGCACTCTGGTCTGTCTGGTCTCTCCTGTGGAACAGCATACCTAAGATATGCACACAGTAGGCTACACACATACACCCACACACAGGCACAGTACACACTGTGTCCTTTCTCTTTTACAAAAACATACTTCGCATATTGTAGCCTAGAACCGTCTGCCACATTTGACACGCAATGATTGCACTTTTATTACACTGTAGGCTACACACACGTACACAGGCCTACACACACGGACGAGCGCACACACACACACACACGGACGAGCGTGCTCACACACACAGGCACACACTATCCTTTCTCTTTTACAAAAACATAATTTGCATGCATATCCTTTCTCTCACGACTTCCTCCGAAGCTGCCTCCTCTCCTGGTTCAGGCAGGCTTCGGCGTTCGTCGTCACTGGCCTTCTAGCCACTGCTGCTCTTCATCTCATCATTCCATTTGTTTTGTCTTGTTTATTACACACACCTGGTTCATATCCCCTCATCAGTACCTGTATAAGTGTTCCCTCTGCCCCCTTGTCTTTGTGTGTGATTGTTTATTGTGAGGAGAGTGAAGATCGGTTGAGCTCCTTGTATTTTGTATTGCCGGGTTATTTCCCCCCTCTTTTACAAAAACATACTTCACAAAGGCCTAGAACCGTCTGTCACATTTTACACTCAATCATTGCCCTTATATTATCATCTAATACGTATTAACCCACTACTTGTGACCACAGTGTGTTAACGTTTGTTCATAAATCTTAATTTTATTCTGTACCTTTTCTTTTGCCATCTGCAGTACCTGAGGTTCCTAGCCCACGCTGTGGTTGACACGTATTAGTACAGCACTTCTGTCTGTCGGTTAGTCTATTAAAAGCACCCGACACCAGTAACCCTCCTCACCACTCTCCTGCTACTCTGTCCACCTCCTGGTCACATAGGCTGTGTGTGTCCCAAATAGCACCCAACCCTATGTAGTGCACTACCACTGGCCAGGGCCCATAGGGCTCGGGTCAAAAGTTGTGCATTATATAGGGAATAAGGTGCCATTTGGGACGCACCCATAGAGGCCACAGCGGAGCTACAGTCAATGTCTGCTATACTGTCGGCTGCTATAGGTATAATTTTAGATTGCATGTGGGCTGCAGATGCTGATCTCAGAGAACCAGGTCTCAGTGAAGAATACTGCTGTCTATTCACTACTGTAAATCTATTTCATTTTCTGTGTTATTTAAGCTACAGTTTGTGATACACTATATGCTTCCCAGTCATAGAGCCGTGTCGTCTTTGGCAGAAACTGCCCCTTTTCCTCTTCAGATTTGGCCGGAATGAGAAGCACATTGAGGAGGGTCTGGCAGTTAAAAATGATCAGCTAAACCTTTCTTTTAAGAAAGGAAATAAAGTCCCATATAGAGGCAACAGCTGTGAATGAACATGACATGTGTTCTTACTGAAACAGGTATAACAGTTAGGTAATAATAATATGCCATTTAGCAGACGCTTTTATCCAAAGCGACTTACAGTCATGTGTGCATACATTTTTACGTATGGGTGGTCCCGGGGATCGAACCCACTACCCTGGCGTTACACGCGCCATGCTCTACCAATTGAGCTACAGAGGACCACCATGGCTTTTTCTGTTCCCCATTTCTGTATATGTTTTTATGACACATACAGTATTAACATGTATGTACATTTCGTTGTATGCCTAAGCATGTTTGTCAGTCAGCTTATGTTTATTGAAGTGTTTTTTTGTCCAGTGTTTATAACATGTGATAGGATGTGTTATATACAGTATACTATATATATGTCAACTGGACATGTATGTTAACTACACTCTAAAAAGAAAAGGTTCCTGGAGTATCCTTTAGGGGTTCTTCAAATTGAAACTGTGGGGGAACCACTATAAATTCTTAGAAGAACCCTTTTTAATGGATCCTCGAATAACCTTTTGAATAACCTTTTGGGGTTCATTTTTGAACTACCCCCCTCCCCTATTAATATTATTTTTATAAATGATAATCATATGCATAACAATAACAACAATAACACAATATTTTAGTTCTCAGTGTTTGTTATGATTTTAGTGGCAAAGCAGAATTAAAAAAACTCCCAGCAGAGCCCCAAGTCCAATGGGTATATCCTCTGGCATGTTGATGTTAATGTGTTGATGTTCTCCGTATCCATAGCCAGAATGATTTTGCAGTGCATGGTGATCGAACAGGTTTCCTGTTATATTCATCAGAGGTGTAGGGAGGGTGAAGTCTGTGATTCCCAAAAATAGTAATTATAAAGATGATTAACAAAACATGCACACAACAGAATTCATACCTTGGTTATTGTGGTGAATGTGAATGAAAAAAACTATTTTGATAATGGTTTTCATACACATACCTTGTCCATAATGTAGAGGCCTATGGGATATTCATTGAAGAGGTAAGGGAGGAGGATGGTACATGTGATCTGCATAACATACCAATACCAATTGACATACCTTTGTATGCCTCCTCGTCTGTATACCTGCAGACACAGACACAAAAGTGAGCAGTTCAGTCATCTGCACCCAATACAGCTAGCCTTCAACATATTCTTATAGCCTACATAGTCTTACCTCTTTGTTGATTGATATCCATTGAATTGTGTCCATTTTCTGTTTTTAGAAAGATTGCACAAAAATGAAAAGATAGATGGTATCATCATAAAACAATATCAATTTAGATCATATAAGGGACAAACCTTACTTAAATTGAGGAGATATTGACATTTTTCAGTTAAGTCCCTGCACCTGCTGTCCTTTCAAATCAAATGTTTCAGTTGGGAAGTTAGGTTCCTGCAAGAACCACGACCAACTAAGGAGGTTCCTCGATGAATCACACCTCCTATGGGGTTCTTTGAAAAACCTTTTGGGGGCCATTTTCAGTGCCAAGAACCCTAAGGTTCTTCGAAGAACTTTGAGGATCTTAGAAGAACCCTTGTTGAACCCATAATTTCTAGAGTGTCCTGCTGCCTCGTCGTCCACGGCGTGAGCCCCCCCCCTAATTTTTTTTGGGGCTTGTCTCTCCCCCGTGATCATGGCCTCCATCCCTCTCGCCAGACTCTCTCTCCTCTCCTCCCAAGTCCATCCCCTCTCCTCTTCACGCTGCTTGATCCAGTCGTGGTGGGATCTTCTGTCACGATCGTCGATAGATGAAGCGGACCAAGGCGCAGCGTGATAAACGTACATATTTTATTGAAGTACACCACCCGAACAAAACAACAAACGAAACGTGAAGTCCTAGGTTAACACAAACCTTTCGGAACAAGATCCCACAATGACTAGTGAAAACAGGCTGCCTAAGTATGGTTCCCAATCAGAGAAAACGAGCTACATCTGCCTCTGATTGGGAAACACCCTGGCCAACATAGATCTAACCGATCTAGAACGAAAACCATAGCAAACAAAACATAGGAAATCCACACCCTGGCTCAACAATTAAGAGTCCCCAGAGCCCTCCCTCCCTCCCTCCCTCCCAAAAGTCTGCTATCTGACACCTCTCAAATGAATTGTTGAAGTGTCTTTAGAGGCACAACACTAGTGCTCTGAGGGGACAGAAGACAGGAACTGGAGCACTAGTGCTCTGAGGAGACAGAAGACAGGAACTGGAGCACTAGTGCTCTGAGGAGACAGAAGACAGGAACTGGAGCACTAGTGCTCTGAGGAGACAGAAGACAGGAACTGGAGCACTAGTGCTCTGAGGAGACAGAAGACAGGAACTGGAGCACTAGTGCTCTGAGGAGACAGAAGACAGGAACTGGAGCACTAGTGCTCTGAGGGGACAGAAGAAAGGAACTGGAGCAATAGTGCTCTGAGGGGACAGAAGACAGGAACTGGAGCACTAGTGCTCTGAGGAGACAGAAGACAGGAACTGGAGCACTAGTGCTCTGAGGAGACAGAAGACAGGAACTGGAGCACTAGTGCTCTGAGGGGACAGAAGAAAGGAACTGGAGCAATAGCGCTCTGAGGGGACAGAAGACAGGAACTGGAACAATAGTGCTCTGAGGAGACAGGAACTGGCCTCTCCTGTCCTGTCCTCTCCTGTCTTCTCCTCTCCTGTCCTGTCATCTCCTGTCTTCTCCTCTCCTGTCCTGTCCTCTCCTCTCCTGTCTTCTCCTCTCCTGTCCTGTCCTCTCCTGTCCTGTCCTCTTCTGTCTTCACCTCTCCTGTCCTGTCCTCTCCTGTCCTCTCCTGTCCTGTCCTCTCCTGTCTTCTCCTCTCCTGTCCTGTCCTCTCCTCTCCTGTCTTCTCCTCTCCTGTCCTGTCCTGTCCTCTCCTGTCCTGTCCTCTCCTGTCTTCACCTCTCCTCTCCTGTCCTCTCCTGTCCTGTCCTCTCCTGTCTTCTCCTCTCCTGTCCTCGCCTGTCCTCTCCTGTCCTGTCCTCTCCTGTCTTCTCCTCTCCTGTCCTCTCCTGTCCTCTCCTGTCCTGTCCTCTCCTGTCTTCTCCTCTCCTGTCCTGTCCTCTCCTCTCCTGTCTTCTCGTCTCCTGTCCTGTCCTCTCCTGTCCTGTCCTCGCCTGTCTTCTCCTCTCCTCTCCTCTCCTCTCCTCTCCTCTCCTCTCCTCTCCTCTCCTCTCCTCTCCTCTCCTCTCCTCTCCTCTCCTCTCCCTCTCCTCTCCTCTCCTCTCCTCTCCTCTCCTCTCCTCTCCTCTCCTCTCCTCTCCTCTCCTCTCCTCTCCTCTCCTCTCCTCTCCTGCCCTGTCCTCTTCTCTTCTGTCCTGTCCTCTCCTGCCCTGTCCTCTCCTGTCCTCTCCTCTCCTGTCTTCTCCATTCCTCTCCTGTCCTCTCCTCTCCTGTGCTGTCCATTCCTCTCCTATCCTCTCCTGTCCTCTCCTGTCCTCTCCTGTCCTCTCCTGTCCTGTCCATTCCTCTCCTGTCCTCTCCTGTCCTCTCCATTCCTCTCCTGTCCTGTCTTCTCCTGTCCTCTCCATTCCTCTCCTCTCCTGTCCATTCCTCTCCTGTCCTCTCCTGTCCTCTCCTGTCCTCTCCATTCCTCTCCTGTCCTGTCCTCTCCATTCCTCTCCTCTCCTGTCCTCCTCTCTCAGGTTGTGGTGTGTTCAGTGGTCCAGGTTGCCAGCACCACACACAGTCGCACCTGTCCCTCTCCTACAGTGTGGTCTGTCTGCTGAGTAAACCTGACTAGTGAACATCTGTCACCAGTAATGAGTGACAGTAAGGTGAGAGCACTCAGTCAGATCCTCCCACTCAGCCTCACACACACACACACACACACACACACACACACACACACACACACACGGACACGGACACACTCACGCACGGACACACACAGAGTTGATAATGATGTGTGTGTAGCTCACTTTCTCGGTTGTCAGGTTTAGTCTTCTCCTGATGCTATGATGTCTCTGTCCATCGCCCTAGTCTTTTCAACAGCATGTCACAAGCAGAGATGTCATTGGTCTTGACATCTATCCCATTATGACTCCACAGACATGTCCATCACCACCACCACAGTACAGTAGCATCTAATGCTAAGACTTGACATTGGGCAGTCTGTCAATCCCCCTCCACTTAGCAGTCTAATACAGACCACACAGGCATGCTCTGCTCTGACAGAGTGAAACCATATTATGGCTGCTAACATGCTATTACCACTATCTCCAGATCACCTACAGTAAGAGGAAACAGATTGAAGAACATGATGTAAAATGTATGCACTCACTATCTGTAAGTCGCTCTGGATAAGAGCGTCTGCTAAATGACTAAAATTTAAAATTTAAATGTAAAGCAGTGAAATCAGTACCTCATGTTTTTATTGGAGTTACTTATGACAGTTACTGCAAGCCTCAAGGAGTGTGTGTGTGGACACGTTTTACTAAAGTCCAAAAGAATAGTAAACCAACTAAAATTCAGAGAAGTGAGGACTTCACTTGTAAAAAGGCTATTTTAGGCTGAGGGGTTAGGTTTAGGGTTAGAGTTAGGGGTTAGGAGTTAAGGCTAGGGTTAAGGTTAGGGTAAATAGGATTTTGAATGGGAATCAATTGTTAGTCCCCAAAAAGTCCTTACAAGTGTAGTAAGACATACAGTTGAAGTCGGAAGTTTACATACACCTTAGACAAATATATTTAAACTCAGTTTTTCACAATTCCTGACATTTAATCCTAGTAAAAATTCCCTCTTTTAGGTCAGTTAGGATCACCACTTTATTTTAAGAATGTGAAATGTCAGAATAATAGTAGAGAGAATGATTTATTTAAGCTTTTATTTATTTCATCACATTCCCAGTGGGTCAGAAGTTTACATACACTCAATTAGTATTTGGTAGTGTTGTGTCGAGAAAACGTTGCTAGTTATGCTGTGAGAACAAGGAAATCCGCTGACACTGTACTTTGATCATAAAGGTTTATTTATATCAAAGGGTTACAGCTTCAATTTACAGATACCTGCAGGCATCTGGAGAACAGCCAACCCATATTCTAAATATGCTATTCTGACCTCCTTTGTCTTCACCAAGTATTTATCCTATGTAATCTGATATGGGTGTTTCCCCTACAGACCAATCCCAGGAGGTCACCTAACAGACTTCCTCTGCTTTAGGGTACTCCTATAGAACTGCTCTCCAGATGTCTCCCTGGGCCAAATCAACATTCTCTAAGCTACCATTTGCAAACATTAACAAAGTCATAAATTCCTCAGATACTACAGTAGCATTGCCTTTAAATTGTTTAACTTGGGTCAAACATTTCGAGTAGCCTTCCACAAGCTTCCCACAATAAGTTGGGTGAATTTTGGCCTATTCCTCCTGACAGAGCTGGTGTAACTGAGTCAGGTTTGTAGGCCTCCTTGCTCGCACACGCTTTTTCAGTTCTGCCCACAAATGTTCTATAGGACTAAGTCAGGGCTTTGTGATGGCCACTCCAATACCTTGACTTTGTTGTCCTTAAGCCATTTTGCCACAACTTTGGAAGTATGCTTGGGGTCATTGTCCATTTGGAAGACCCATTTGTGACCAAGCTTTAACTTCCTGACTGATGTCTTGAGATGTTGCTTCAATATATCCACATAATTTTCCTTCCTCATGATGCCATCTATTTTGTGAAGTGCACCAGTCCCTCCTGCAGCAAAGCACCCCCACAGCATGATGCTGCCACCCCCGTGCTTCACGGTTGGGATGGTGTTCTTCGATTTGCAAGCTATCCCCTTTTTCCTCCAAACATAACGATGGTCATTATGGCCAAACAGTTCTATTTTTGTTTCATCAGACCAGAGGACATTTCTCCAAAAAGTACGATCTTTGTCCCCATGTGCAGTTGCAAACCGTAGTCTGTCTTTTTTATGGCGGTTTTGGAGCAGTGGCTTTTTCCTTGCTGAGCGGCCTTTCAGGTTATGTCGATATAGGACTCGTTTTACTGTGGATATAGATACTTTTGTACCTGTTTCCTCCAGCATCTTCACAAGGAGGATGGGATGTGAGACTGAAGCACTGCCCCTCCCCACTTCATCCTTCTCTTCTATCGTCCCCCCTGTCGAGGGTAACCAATGGGGTTCAAGGTCATAACAACGCTCCAATCGAACGTCTCCAATCAATGCCTCTCTGGTTTAACTGGTCTGTCCTGAACAAGCTGACTGAGATCAAAAGATAACACACACTCTCTCTCTTTCTCTCTCTCTCTCAATCTTTCATCTTCCACATCTCCTCCTCCCTCCCTCTCTCTCCTTCCATCTCCCCCCTCTCTCCTTCCATCTCCTCCTCCCTCCCTCTCTCTCCTTCCATCTCCCCCCCTCTATCTCCTTCTCTAGAGACTCTCTCTGCTCCTCTATCCTCCATCACTTCAAAGCAACACACTAGAAAGTACGGGAGAATAGAGGAAAGCAAATGCTTGGAACACGTCAATTGCAGAGAGTGGGAATTCTGGGAAACCAGGATGTGATGTTGTGATGTAAAAAAACAAGTTGACCTGAGTAGTACAGGAACATCAGAAAGGTGACCTCACGAGTATGGTATATATTTAGAAAAATTCTACAGGGGACATTGTCTGTCCGACAGCTCACAGTGCACTACAAGAAGAGGACATAGCCCAAGTGGATTTACAGTATATAAACTACGACCATATGAAAAACTAAACAAATGGTTAGTAGATGCTCTATGTTTGAAAGGTCTCCAGTACAAGGTTTCTGGTGGTACTTCAGTTAGGTGAACAACTAAGACACGGTGGCCTGTATTTAAAACAGACCTAGGTAGAATACGTATTAAAATATACTGTAGCTTGTCAGGCACAATGGAACCAATAAAATATTCCCAGAAGTGCAACCATACCAGGCAAACTAAATCAAGCGCAGCTCAATGTATTTAATATTTCAAATATTTTTTTACACGCATTCGACTCAACAGGTCTGCATCACAGGCTGATGAGGAGGTAAGAGGTTAGTTAGGGTGCGTCCGAAATGGCACTCTATTCCCATATAGTGCACTACTTTACTACTAGCCAATGGGCTCTGGTCAAAAGTACTACACCATAGGGAATAGGGTGCCATTTCGGACACAGCCATTGGCTAGACTGTGGTATTTGTCTTTAGATGAAACGCCTGTAGACCAGGGTTGGGGGTCAATTGGAATTTAAGTCAGTCAATTCAGGAAATAAACAGAAAATTCCAATTCAGTAATTGAAAAAATGGCATCAATTTCGATTGATTTCTCAATAAACTAAAAAGGAGAAGATATTTATTTCAAAAGTGTTTCCTTTTTTGAACTTTCTGAATTGAGTGACTTCAACTGGAATTGACCCCTGCTGTAGATGTACTGTGGTAGATAACAGTGTGTTACTCTGTACTATAGAGGGGTGTGACGAAGCACCGTGGTGCGTTTAGGAGCCGTGCCCCTGTATTATCCCGGAGACAGATGCAGCGGGGGGTGTATGTGTGTGTCCATGTGTAAAAAACACAAAGCCATAGTAAAGCCCTCCATCTGTGATCCACCATCTCCTGATTATAACCCCTCCTCCATATTAACACAGGAGATAAAGTACACAACACACAATAGGATGTTGACAAAGATGGTGGTGATGATGGTGTTGGTGATGATGGTGGTGATAATGGTTGTGATGGTGGTGGTGATGATGGTGGTGATGGTAGTGGTGATGGTAATGATGGTGGTGATGATGGTGATAATGAAGATGGTCATGATGGTGGTCATGATGGTGGTGATGATGGTGTAAATACAAATACCTTTGTAAAATACAAATATGTGTTGTATTGTGTTTGTCTTTTGATGATGACTGATATGCTATATGATTGGCATTCAGCGCCCATAGAGTGTCCACAATATATAAAAAGGAGAATGTGTAGGCCTGTACAGTATCCTTGCACCAGTCCACTTGAGTACAAGTTGTGCTCTGTTTATAGCAGACGGCAAATGGATTGAAAAAAGGCACACATTCAGAAGGAAGGTCAGAGTATGAAATAATGCTCTCACGTTATCAAGGTGAAAGCAGTCTTATTATCCGTGTCCGAATCCATCTTCGCTCTGAATCACTCCGTCTAGCCTTGAAAGTTACAGTTGTGCAGTGTACACAATAAACACTATCATATCTGATCTGTCCTTCCTTATTCCATCTCTCAGTGCATAGAGTTGTACTATTCTATTCTTAGCACACCCAGAATACAGTCGTTCCCCAGTGAAAAGCATGATATTACCACCAAACATAAATTGTATTTGACCACAAAGATGTTGCACAGATTTTTCATGGTGACTGCACTGCAGAGACATTCTACACATTATTCTGCCTGTATTATTTTGTGTTCTATTTGAAGCCTATGTGCACACTATGAAAACAATAGTGACTATTGTGGGGCAAAAATGAGTGCATTTAGATTCCTTTACATTTGAATCATAGTCAAACACGTATTTGAGATAGATTCCATATTCAGAAGGGTTATGGTTCCCTGGGAAAGCTTTATCTGATAACAGAATGCTAAAGACCCACATCATTCTAAATGACAGTGAATAATACAAAGCACAGTGTGCAAGGCTGAGATATAAAATGAAGCAGGAAGAACTGCAACGATTTATAGTGTACAGCAATTAAGATATGATTTTCTTCATCGGGGCTCAGTGTATTTTATATCCCATTTACTGGCTGTCGGATTGATTATAGCGAATCCTGAGCCAGGTTGGGATCTTTCAAAAGTTGGCACCGAGCACCAGAGCAGTTGGTTTTGCCTGTCCTTGCATAAAAGCCCCTAAAAGCGACTCTATTATTGAACTGTGTTTGCTATTTATGTTGTACCGACAACCGACAAAGTGAAGTTTCAGGAAGTGAGAAAATGAAAGCATTGGGAATTATAGTAGTTTAAAATACAACACTTGGAGTGTTGCTCTCAAGCTACAGGTTTTATTGGTGAATTCCATGCAGGAGGATACGCCCCTAATTTAGAGAAAGTGTGTGGTGTAGGAGGTGACAGAGGGGTGAGTGAGGAGCCTGTCACTGGACTGGAACTCTACAGAGGAATTCAACAGTGTGTGTACAGTGAGGGAAAAACTGATTTGATCCCCTGCTGATTTTGTACGTTTGCCCACTGACAAAGACATTATCAGTCTATAATTTTAATGGTAGGTTTATTTGAACAGTGAGAGACAGAATAACAACAAAAAAATCCAGAAAAACGCATGTCAAAAATGTTATAAATTGATTTGCATTTTAATGAGGGGAATAAGTATTTGACCCCCTCTCAATCAGAAAGATTTCTGGCTCCCAGGTGTCTTTTATACAGGTAACGAGCTGAGATTAGGAGTGCTCCTAATCTCAGTTTGTTACCTGTATAAAAGACACCTGTCCACAGAAGCAATCAATCAATCAGATTCCAAACTCTCCACCATGGCCAAGACCAAAGAGCTCTCCAAGGATGTCAGGGACAAGATTGTAGACCTACACAAGGCTGGAATGGGCTACAAGACCATCGCCAAGCAGCTTGGTGAGAAGGTGACAACAGTTGGTGCGATTATTCGCAAATGGAAGAAACACAAAATAACTGTCAATCTCCCTCGGCCTGGGGCTCCATGCAAGATCTCACCTCGTGGAGTTGCAATGATTTTTTTTATTTATTTTATTTCACCTTTATTTAACCAGGTAAGCCAGTTGAGAACAGGTTCTCATTTACAACTGCGACCTGGCCAAGATAAAGCAAAGTAGTGCAATAAAAACAACACAGAGTTACATATGGGGTAAAAAAAAAAACATAAAGTCAGAAATACAACAGAAAATATATATACAGTGTGTGCAAATGTAGCAAGTTATGGAGGTAAGGCAATAAATAGGCTATAGTGCAGAATAATTACAATAGTATTAACACTGGAATGCTAGATGTGCAAGAGATTATGTGCAAATAGAGATACTGGGGTGCAAAAGAGCAAATTAAATAACAATATAGGGATGAGGTAGTTGGGTGGGCTAATTTCAGATGGGCTGTGTACAGGTGCAGTGATCGGTAAGGTGCTCTGACAACTGATGCTTAAAGTTATTGGGGGAGATAAGAGTCTCCAGCTTCAGAGATTTTTGCAATTCGTTCCAGTCATTGGCAGCAGAGAACTGGAAGGAATGGCGGCCAAAGGAGGTGTTGGCTTTGGGAATGACCAGTGAGATATACCTGCTGGAGCGCAGACTGCGGGTGGGTGCTGCTATAGTGACCAATGAGCTAAGATAAGGCGGGGATTTGCCTAGCAGTGATTTATAGATGGCCTGGAGCCAGTGGGTTTGACGACGAACATGTAGTGAGGACCAGCCAACAAGAGCGTACAGGTCACAGTGGTGGGTAGTGTATGGGGGTTTGGAGACAAAACGGATGGCACTGTGATAGACTACATCCAATTTGCTGAGTAGAGTGTTGGAGGCTATTTTGTAAATGACATCGCCGAAGTCAAGGATCGGTAGGATAGTCAGTTTTACGAGGGCATGTTTGGCAGCATGAGTGAAGGAGGCTTTGTTGCGAAATAGGAAGCCGATTCTAGATTGAACTTTGGATTGGAGATTCTTTATGTGAGTCTGGAAGTTGAGTTTACAGTCTAACCAGACACCTAGATATTTGTAGTTGTCCACATACTCTAGGTCAGACCCGTCGAGAGTGGTGATTCTAGTCGGGTGGGCGGGTGCTAGCAGCGTTCGATTGAAAAGCATGCATTTAGTTTTACTAGTGTTTAAGAGCAGTTGAAGGCTACTGAAGGATTGTTGTATGGCATTGAAGCTCGTTTCATGAGAACGGTGAGGAATCAGCCCAGAACTACACGGGAGGATCTTGTCAATGATCTCAAGGCAGCTGGGACCATAGTCACCAAGAAAACATTTGGTAACACACTACGCCGTGAAGGACTAAAATCCTGCAGCGCCCGCAAGGTCCCCCTGCTCAAGAAAGCACATATACAGGGCCATCTGAAGTTTGCCAATGAACATCTGAATGATTCAGAGGAGAACTGGGTGAAAGTGTTGTGGTCAGATGAGACCAAAATCGAGCTCTTTGGCATCAACTCAACTCGCCGTGTTTGGAGGAGGAGGAATGCTGCCTACGACCCCAAGAACACCATCCCCACCGTCAAACATGGAGGTGGAAACATTATGCTTTGGGGGTGTTTTTCTGCTAAGGGGACAGGATAACTTCACCGCATCAAAGGGACGATGGACGGGGCCTTGGGTGAGAACCTCCTCCCCTCAGCCAGGGCATTGAAAATGGGTCATGGATGGGTATTCCAGCATGACAATGACCCAAAACACACGGCCAAGGCAACAAAGGAGTGGCTCAAGAAGAAGCACATTAAGGTCCTGGAGTGGCCTAACCAGTCTCCAGACCTTAATCCCTGGAGGGAGCTGAAGGTTCGAGTTGCCAAACGTCAGCCTCGAAAGCTTAATGAGTTAGAGAAGATCTGCAAAGAGGAGTGGGACAAAATCCCTCCTGAGATGTGTGCAAACCTGGTGGCCAACTACAAGAAACTTCTGACCTCTGTGATTGCCAACAAGGGTTTTGCCACCAAGTACTAAGTCATGTTTTGCAGAGGGGTCAAATACTTATTTCCCTCATTAAAATGCAAATCAATTTATAACATTTTTGACATGCGTTTCCTGGATTTTTTTTTGTTATTCTGTCTCTCACTGTTCAAATAAACCTACCATTAAAATTATAGACTGATCATGTCTTTGTCAGTGGGCAAACGTACAAAATCAGCAGGGGATCAAATACTTTTTTCCCTCACTGTATATGTAGAAACATCGGAATGTGTACTAAGTGGATAGTAGCCCACGTTGTTGTTGTGTGTGTATGTGTGTGTGTGCTTTCATCCATTATTTTATGCATGTTACCTACAACATCCCCCTCACACCTCCTCCTCTACCCCCTCCTTGGCTCCTAACCCTGTCTCCCCCTCCCCTCCCCTCCTCCCTCCACCCATCTCCCTCCACCTTCTTCACCTCCCCCCACCTCCCCTACCCTCCTCCCTCCACCTCCCTCCACCTCCCTGCACCTCCCTCCTCCTCCCTGCACCTCCCTCCACCTCCCTCCTCCCTCCACCTCCCCTACCTTCACCTCCCTCCACCTCCCCTACCTCCTCATCCCTCCACCTCCCCTACCTCCTCATCCCTCCACCTCCCCTACCCTCCTCCCTCCACCTCCCCTACCTCCTCATCCCTTCACCTCCCCTACCTCCTCATCCCTCCACCTTCCCTACCCTCCCACCACCTTCTTCACCTCCCTGCATCTCCCTCCACCTTCCCTACCACCCTCCACCTCCCCTACCCTCCTCCCTCCCACCACCTTCTTCACCGCCTCCACCTCCCTGCACCTCCCTCCACCTCGCCCCACCTCCCTCCCACCACCTCCCTCCACCTCCCCCACTCCCACCCCCCTCACCTTTTTCACCACCCTCCACCTTCTTCACCTCCCTCCACCTCACCCCACCTCCCTCCACCTCCCCCCACTCCCCACTCCCCCTCACCTTTTTCACTACCCTCCACCTCTCTTTCCTCTGAGCTCAGCTCTCTAATGGATGGCTCAGGCTTTAGTCTCCTCCACACTTTCTTGAAAATTAGCAAAGATATTTACATCAGCAAGATAATCAACTTTTAATGTGGCCAGACCCCTAATCGGCTTGCATTATTTTTGTGACTTGGTTGCATGCTCTTGGCTTCTGCATTTATAAAGGCATGTGTCTATCCCCACGGGCTGCATGCATGGCGGTGCACAACACATTATTATAGAGAGAGGGAAGAAAGGTGTTGTCCTACTGCACACACGCACACACGCTCACAGAAAGTCCACAGAATCATTAGCAGTGTGTAAAGGCAGGCACACAGACACACGTACATGTACTGTGCTGCTGTACACACTGGCTCTTTGGCGCTGTTGGTTTTGGCCCACGCTATGTATCACTCCATCTCCAGAGCCAGCTAGTCTTTACAGCTCATTCCTCATCACAGAGTTAGTCTTTACAGCTCATTCCTCATCACAGAGCCAGTCTTTACAGCTCATTCCTCATCACAGAGCCAGTCTTTACAGCTCATTCCTCATCACAGAGCTAGTCTTTACGACTCTTTCCTCATCACAGAGCTAGTCTTTACAGCTCATTCCTCATCACAGAGCCAGTCTTTACAGCTCATTCCTCATCACAGAGTTAGTCTTTACAGCTCATTCCTCATCACAGAGCCAGTCTTTACAGCTCATTCCTCATCACAGAGCCAGTCTTTACAGCTCATTCCTCATCACAGAGCTAGTCTTTACAGCTCATTCCTCATCACAGAGCTAGTCTTTACAGCTCATTCCTCATCACAGAGCCAGTCTTTACAGCTCATTCCTCATCACAGAGCTAGTCTTTACAGCTCATTCCTCATCGCAGAGCCAGTCTTTACAGCTCATTCCTCATCGCAGAGCCAGTCTTTACAGCTCATTCCTCATCACAGAGCCAGTCTTTACAGCTCATTCCTCATCAGAGATGTGAATAGGAATCCCCCCGCCCCCTCTTTCTTTCTTTCTTTCTTTCTTTCTTTCTTTCTTTCTTTCTTTCTTTCTTTCTTTCTTTCTTTCTTTCTTTCTTTCTTTCTTTCTTTCTTTCTTTCTTTCTTTATCCCGATATCTCATTCTCTCTCTCTCTCTTTCCCCCCCCCTTCTCTCCATTCCTCTTCTCCCATTAAGAGGCCTGTGTCACTGAGTAGTGTGGAGGACATGAGAGGAGAACAAATGAATGGTCATCAATCCTTGAACCAAGGTTGAGGAGGGGTTAGGACTGGGAGAATGAGAAACACAGAGCCTTCCTCTCCTCATCACGCCATCTCCAAAAGAGAGATGGAGGAGAGGAGAGGGGGAGGAGAGGATCGGAGGGAGGGAGAGGAGAGGAGAGGAGAGGTGATGAGAGGGGAGAGGGAGGGAGGGAGGGAGGGAGGGAGGGAGGGAGGGAGGGAGGGAGGGAGGGAGGGAGGGAGGGAGGGGTGAGTGTGGCATCTATTCCTTCAGCTCTAACTCAGAGTTAAATAGATACCCTCTGTATCATGATTCAGGAGAAAATCCATGGGGCACATTCCCCAAATGCTTTCTCCCCTTGGGATAGATGGAGAACAGCTCACACCCCTCCTCCTCCTCCTTCTCTCCACCAAGCCCCATTAATTACACTAACCCTGGTGCCCAGGAGAGAAGAGGCAGGCTGAGGTCTAAACTTAGTCCCTGTCCAGTCCCACAGTCTGGCTACCAGCCTGTCTGGCCACAGAGTGACAGCCAGCCACATGATCTACAGGGTCAAGTGAGGTCATTTCTTACGTCTACAGATTCCAATTGCTGTCACTGATCTTGTAGTGTGTGAGTGTGCAGTTACCGTAGTTACCGCACCACCCAGTTAACACACCACCCACCACAACCACTTTAGCTGCATGGCTGATAACCATCTCAGGATCATGGGAGTTATAGACATGAGATTGACCAGGATTGGAGTGTTAAGGATGGTAGCTACAGAAAATGATAGACAGAGAGGAGGAACAGTTAAATAATTTAATTTGAATTTGTATTCGGATCCATAACACCAGCTAATCTTCCTGGGGTCCAACACATAACTAAAAAGACATTACAAAGAATTACAATTTACATTTAGACATTACAGAGAGAGAGAGAGAGAGAGAGAGAGAGATAAATAAATGCAGAGAGATAGTAGGGAGAGAGATAGTAGGGAGAGAGAGAGAAGAGAGAGAGGGTCAGAGAGAGAGAGAGTCTGTCTCTCAGATCGCACAGACCCACAGAGAATTTGAAAACAAATCAAACATGGAGCACTAAGTGGAGCACTAACAACATTGTAAATACAACCAATATTTATCTGTTTATTTATTTAGAGGGGGGAGTACGAAGAAAGAGACAGATAGGAGAGAGAGAGAGAGAGGGTTTGACAGATCAACACGGCAAATTGTGGGGCTGAGTGCCAACGACTCTGATTGACAGAGTCCCAGTGCCTGGTGTTCACACCTGCTGATGGTTTTATCCAGTCACACACCCAGATCTGGCACCTCATCAGATCTTCCCTCTACCCTGCTCCTTATTTCTCACTCTCGATCTCATGCTATTTCTATCCTCCAAACACTCCCACAGGGCACAGAGGTCAATTCTACGTCTATTCCACGTTGGTTCAACTTAATTTCATTGAAATGACGTGGAAATAACGTTGATTCAACCAGTGTGTGCCCAGTCTCTTTTTCTTCTCATTCATGGTTATTTTTCTCTCTCTCTCTCTCTCTCTCTCTCTCTCTCTCTCTCTCTCTCGCTCTCTTCTCTCTCTCTCTCTCTCTCTCTCTCTCTCTCTCTCTCTCTCTCTCTCTCTCTCTCTCTCTCTCTCTCTCTCTCTCTCTCTCTCATATATATATATATATATATATATATATATATATATATACAGTACCAGTCAAAGGTTTGGACACAACTACTCATTCAAGGGTTTTTCTTTATTTTTACTATTTGTTTTACATTGTATAATAATGGTGAAGACATCAAAACTATGAAATAACACATATGGAATCATGTAGTAACCAAAAAGTGTTAAACAAATCAAAATAGATTTGAGATTTGAGATTCTTCAATGTAGCCACCCTTTGTCTTGATGACAGCTTTGCATACTCTTGGCATTCTCTCAACCAGCTTCATGAGGAATGCTTTTCCAACAGTCTTGAAGGAGTTCCCACATATGCTGAGCACTTGTTGGCTGCTTTTCCTTCACTCTGCGGTCCAACTCATACCAAACTCTCTCAATTGGGTTGAGGCAGGGTGATTGTGGAGGCCAGGTTATCTGATGCAGCACTCCTTCACTCTCCTTGGTCTAATAGCCCTTACACAGCCTGGAGGTTTGTTTTGGGTCATTGTCCTGTTGAAAAACAAATGATAGTCCCACAAAGCACAAAGCAGATGGGATGGCGTATCGCTGCAGAATGCTGTGGTAGCCATGCTGGTTAAGTGTGCCTTGAATTCTAAATAAATCACAGACAGTGTCACAAGCAAAGCACCCCCACACCATCACACCTCCTCCTCCATGCTTCACGGTGGGAACCACACATGCAGAGATCATCCGTTCACCTACTCTGCGTCTCACAAAGACACGGTGGTTGGAACCAAAAATCTCACATTTGGACTCATCAGACCAAAGGACAGATTTCCACTGGTCTAATGTCCATTGCTCGTGTGTCTTGGCCCAAGCAAGTCTCTTCTTCTTATTGGTGTCCTTTAGTAGTGCTTTCTTTGCAACAATTCGACCATGAAGGCCTGATTCATGCAGTCTCCTCTGAACAGTTGATGTTGAGATGTGTCTGTTACTTGAACTCTGTGAAGCATTTATTTGGGCTGCAATCTGAGGTGCAGTTAACGCTAATGAACTTATCCTCTGCAGCAGAGGTAACTCTGGGTCTTCCTTCCCTGTGGCGGTCCTCATGAGAGCCAGTTTCGTCATAGCACTTGATGTTTTTTGCGACTGCACTTGAAGAAACTTTTCAGTATTGACTGACCTTCATGCTAAAAGTAATGATGGACTGTCGTTTCTCTTTGCTTGTTTGAGCTGTTCTTGTCATAATATAGGGCTATCTTCTGTATACCACCCCTACCTTGTCACAACACAACTGATTGGCTCAAACGCATTAAGAAAGAAAGAAATTCCACAAATGAACTTCTAACAAGGCACACCTGTTAATTGAAATGCATTCCAGATGACTACCTCATGAAGCTGGTAGAGACAATGCTAAGAGTGTGCCAAGCTGTCATCAAGGCAAAGGGTGGCTACTTTGAAGAATCTCAAATCTCAAATGTATTTTGATTTGTTTAACACTTTTTTGGTTACTACATGATTTCATATGTGTTATTTCATAGTTTTGATGTCTTCACTATTATTCTACAATGTAGAAAACAGTAAAAATACAGAAAAACCCTGGAATGAGTAGGTGTGTCCAAACGTTTGACTGGTACTGTATATTTAAGCAATAAGGCATGTGGGGGTGTGGTATATTGCCAATATACCACGGCTAAGGGCTGTTCTTAAGCACGACGCAACGCGGAGTGCCTGGATACCTGCCTTAGCCGTGGTATATTGGCCATATACCACAAACCCCTGAGGTGCCTTACTGCTATTATAAACTGGTTACCAACATAATTAGAGCAGTAAAAATAATTGTTTTGTCATACCCATGGTCTACATTTGTTTTTGGCATGTTTATTCTATTACAGAAACCTTAATGCATACTTTTACATAACAATACTTTTATATTATGTGAGCTAAACATACAAATAAAAAAATATCTTAAAACATTTTCCTTAAAGTATCATTTTTAGAGATTACTAATGTTACTGTCCCCATTAAAACAAAACACTTAAATACATGTAATTTCGTCCTTGAAACATCTAATTGAAATACTGTAGAATTCCATTAATTCCTATATGGAGGACTGCTCGTACTGGGGAGTGCCAATATATATTGTTTCACCTTTAATTAACCAGGTAAGCCAGTTGAGAACAAGTTCTCATTTACAACTGCGACCTGGCCAAGATAAAGCAAAGCAGTGCGATTAAAAACAACAACACAGAGTTACACATGGGATAAAACAAAACATACAGTCAATAACACAAAATAAAATCTATATACAGTGTGTGCAACTGTAGTAAGTTATGGAGGTAAGGCAATAAATAGGCCATAGTGCAAAATAATTACAATTTAGTATTATCACTGGAGTGATAAATGTGCAGAAGAAGATGTGCATATAGAGATACTGGGGTGCAAATGAGCTAAATAAATAACAATATGGGGATGAGGTAGTTGGGTGGGCTAATTACAGATGGGCTGTGTACAGGTGCAGTGATCGGTAAGCTGCTCTGACAACTGATGCTTAAAGTTAGTGAGGGAGATAAGAGTCTCCAGCTTCAGAGATTTTTGCAGTTCATTCCAGTCATTAGCAGCAGAGAACTGGAAGGAATGGCGGCTAAAGGAGGTGTTGGCTTTGGGGATGACCAGTGAGATATACCTGCTGGAGCGCATACTACGGGTGGATGTTGCTATGGTGACCAATGAGCTAAGATAAGGCAGGGATTTACCTAGCAGTGATTTATAGATGACCTGGTGCCAGTGGGTTTGGCGACGAATATGTAGTGAGGGCCAGCAAACGAAAGCGTACAGGTCACAATGGTGGGTAGTATATGGGGCTTTGGTGACAAAACGGATGGCACTGTGATAGACTACATCCAATTTGCTGAGTAGAGTGTTGGACGCTATTTTGTAAATGACATCGCCAAAGTCAAGGATCGGTAGGATAGTCAATTTTACGAGGGCATGTTTGGCAGCATGAGTGAAGGAGGCTTTGTTGCGAAATAGGAAGCCGATTCTAGATTTAACTTTGGATTGGAGATGCTTAATGTGAGTCTGGAAGGAGAGTTTACAGTCTAACCAGACACCTAGGTATTTGTAGTTGTCCACATATTCTAAGTCAGACGCGCCGAGAGTAGTGATTCTAGTCGGGCAGGCGAGTGCAAGCAGCGTTCGATTGAAGAGCATGCATTTAGTTTTACTAGCGTTTAAGAGCAGTTGGAGGCAACAAAAGGAGTGTTGTATGGCATTGAAGCTCGTTTGGAGGTTTGTTAACACAGTGTCCAATGAAGGGCAAGATGTATACAAAATGGTGTCGTCTGCGTAGAGGTGGATCGGAGAGTCACCAGCAGCAAGAGCGACATCATTGATATACAGAGAATAGAGTCAGCCTGAGAATTGAACCCTGTGGCACCCCCATAGAGACTGCCAGAGGTCCAGACAGCAGGCCCTCTGATTTGACACATTGAACTCTATCTGAGAAGTAGTTGGTGAACCAGGCGAGGCAGTCATTTGAGAAACCAAGGCTATTTAGTCTGCCAATAAGAATGCGGTGATTGACAGACTCGAAAGCCTTGGCCAGGTCGATGAAGACGGCTGCACAGTACTGTCTTTTATCGATTGCGGTTATAATATTGTTTAGGACCTTTAGCGTGGCTGAGGTGCACCCATGACCAGCTCGGAAACCAGATTGCATAGCGGAGAAGGTACGGTGGGATTTGAAATGGACGGTGATCTGTTTGTTAACTTGGCTTTCAAATACTTTCGAAAGGCAGGGCAGGAACGATATAGGTCTGTAACAGTTTGGATCTAGAGTGTCACCCCCTTTGAAGAGGGGGAGGACCGCGGCAGCTTTCCAATCTCTGGGGATCTCAGATGATACGAAAGACAGGTTATTTTAGAAAGAAAGGGTCCAGATTGTCTAGCCCAGCTGATTTGTAGGGGTCCAGATTTTGCAGCTCTTTCAGAACATCAGTTATCTCAATTTGGGAGAAGGCATAGGCAAGTTGCCTTTGCTTTCCTAACTGATTGTGTATATTGGTTCCTGACTTCCCTGAAAAGTTGCATATCGCGGGGGCTGTTCGATGCTAATGCAGTACTCCACAGGATGTTTTTGTGCTGGTCAAGGGCAGTCAAGTCTGGGGTGAACCAGGGGCTATATCTGTTCTTAGTTTTGAATTTTTTGAATGGGGCGTGCTTATTTAAGATGGAGAGGAAAGCACTTTTAAAGAACAACCAGGCATCCTCTACTGACGGAATGAGGTCAATATCCATCCAGGATACCCGGGCCAGATCAATTATAAAGGCCTGCTCGCTGAAGTGTTTAAGGGAGCGTTTGACAGGGGTGGTCGTTTGACCGCGGACCCATTACGGACGCAGGCAATGAGGCAGTGAACGCTGAGATCCTGGTTGAAGACAGCGGAGGTGTATTTAGAGGGTAAATTAGTGTCATGAGAATTTCTATCTCTAATACTAAGCTTTGAATAATTCCCATAGGTTGTAAGACTCTAGTTAATTAAGAATTAAACAAATTATCCAGTCTGCAAGAAATCAGCCATTTTTTATTCATGAGAGCTCTGGTGCTCAAAACACACAAATCCTTTTTATATGCCTTCACACAAAGGAACTTTGCTCCGCCCACCTTTAGGCGGCCTGTGACTTTCCACAGTATAGCTTTCAGCAGTTTCTAAGTCTCCCCTTACTATGGTATGTTGTCCTCCAACAGTTTCTACCCATATTCCCTGTTAGTGGTTTTATTGTCTTATAACTCTAATACAGTTTACATATTTATACCGTATTTGGGGTGAAATCCTTTAGTCATTACCTTAAAAATACAAATTCATCTATCAATCCACCCTTTGACAAAAAATTTCACACTAAGGATAAATGTATTTACAAGCATGATTAACTTCAGAGAATCGTGCTATTAACTACTTCCAATCATAGGTCTTCTTCTTGAGATTTTCCCTATGACCTTCATAAGTCAGAACCAATAAACGTTTCATCCAATTGCGGTCTTTCAGGGTCAAAGTCCTCGTTCTCCACCAAGCCCGGAGGATCGTATTTCACATTCCCCTGGTCAGAGTCCGGTGTTGGTCCATATCTTATCATCTGTTGAGACACTGCATTCTCCAACGCCTTACTCACCAACCCTCGGATACAGGGAATAAGACAACAACCACATAATACAAGAATACCAATACAAGCGATGGCAGCCCCCAAGATGGTGGCTGCTATGGTTTTCCATTTGCCAAACATTTCATCAAACCACCCTATCAAAGATGTGTTAACTCCTGAGTTCTCAGCCCCCATTCTTCACTTAGAGCAGTCAATCCTGCAAGAGCTCTGGTGACCGTCCCATCCGGTGCGGTGTTGTTAGGGATAAATGTGCAACAATGGCCCCCCACCATTCTACAGACTCCGCCCCTTTCTGCCAGCAACATATCTAGAGCCAACCTATTTTCCCAAGTCATGAGTGAGGTGGCGGATAATTGTTCAGAGATCCCCTTTACTGCATCCCTAGTCTGGTTAATAAATCGTTGTTGGTTGTAATACAGTGAGGGAAAAAGTATTTGATCCCCTGCTGATTTTGTACGTTTGCCCACTGACAAAGACATCAGGGTCACGCCCTGGCTCTGGGGACTCTTGTATGTTGAGCCAGGGTGTTAGTTTCGTTGTGTAGTGTCTATGTTTCGTTTTCTATGTTCACATTCTAGGTTATGTGTTTCTATGTTGGCCGGGGTGGTTCTCAATCAGAGCAACGAGAATCAGCTGTTGCTTGTTGTCTCTGATTGGGAACCATACTTAGGCAGCCTTTTGTGCACTTGTGATTCGTGGGATCTTGTTCCTTGTTGGTATGTATTGTATAACCGAGGACTTCACGGATCATTTTGTTATTTTGTGTATTTGAATGTACTAATTAAAAGTATGTACGCATATCACGCTGCGCCTTGGTCCACTCATTACGACGATCGTGACAGAAGATCCCACCAAAACGGGACCAAGCAGCGTTTCCAGGAGCAAACGCCGGGTAAGGAGCTGGAGAGGTTGGCGATGGCCCAGGTGGGCCAATGGTGGTCCTGGGAGGATATGTTCGCGGGCAAAGGGCCATGGGCTAAAGTTAAAGCCCTGGCGAGAGAGGAGGTACGGCGCCAACAGTGTCGTCGTCGGACAGGCGAGAGGCAACCCCAATAACATTTTTTGGGGGGGCACACGGCATGGACGACGGGGCTGCTGGAGGCAGATACAGGGCGAGTTTGTGGACGAGGAGAGAAGGCCACCAGGTTACGGGGGCCATTGGTCAGTAGAGGGAAGGAGAGTGTAGAGGCACGGCGAGAGGTACTGAGGTGTGTTACCAGTCCGGTCCGGCCCGTTCCTGATCCCCACACAAGGCCAGTGGTGTGTGTTCCCAGTACAGTCCGGCCTGTTCCTGTCCCTCGCACCAAGCCAATGGTGCGCGTCGCCAGCCCGGCCTGTTCCTGCCCCTCGCACCAAGCCAATGGTGCGCGTCGCCAGCCCGGCCCGGCCTGTTCCTGCCCCTCGCACCAAGCCAATGGTGCGCGTCGCCAGCCCGGCCCGGCCTGTTCCTGCCCCTCGCACCAAGCCAATGGTGCGCGTCGCCAGCCCGGCCTATTCCTGCCCCTCGCACCAAGCCAATGGTGCACGTCGCCAGCCCGGCCCGGCCTGTTCCTGCCCCTCGCACCAAGCCAATGGTGCGCGTCGCCAGCCCGGCCTATTCCTGCCCCTCGCACCAAGCCAATGGTGCACGTCGCCAGCCCGGCCCGGCCTGTTCCTGCCCCTCGCACAAAGCCAATGGTGCGCGTCGCCAGCCCGGCCCGGCCTGTTCCTGCCCCTCGCACCAAGCCAATGGTGCGCGTCGCCAGCCCGGCCCGGCCTGTTCCTGCCCCTCGCACCAAGCCAATGGTGCGCGTCGTCAGTCCGGTCCGGCCTGTTCCAGCTCCCCGCACCAAGCCAGTGGTGCGCTTCGTCAGCCCGGTCCGGCCCGTCCCTGCTCCCCGCACCAAGCCAATGGTGCGCGTCGCCAGCCCGGCCCGGCCTGTTCCTGCTCCCCGCACCAAGCCTATGGTGCGCGTCGCCAGCCCGGCACGGCCTGTTCCTGCTCCCCGCACCAAGCCAGTGGTGCGCCCGTCAGCCCGGTCCGGCCCATTCCTGCTCCCGCACCAAGCCAATGGTGCGCGTCGTCAGCCCGGTCCGGCCTGTTCCTGCTCCCCGCACCAAGCCAGTGGTGCGCTTCGTCAGCCCGGTCCGGCCCGTCCCTGCTCCCGCACCAAGCCAATGGTGCGCGTCGTCAGCCCGGTCCGGCCCGTTCCTGCTCTCCGCACCAAGCCTGTGGTGCGCGTCGTCAGTCCGGCACAGCCCGTGCCTGTTTCACCGGTGCCTGGTCAGGTCCGTGCCTAAGCAATCCGCTCCACCGATGTCCAGTCCAGCTCCAGCCAGCGGGGCCAGACCAGACCAGGGGCGCTACGGGGGGGTAGTTAGAGGGTGGTGGTCACGCCCGGAGCCGGATCCGCCTCCGAGGAGGAATGCCCACCCGGCCCCTCCCCTGTTGGGTTTATGTTGGCGCGGTCGCAGTCCGCGCCTTTGGGGGGGGGGTACTGTCACGCCCTGGCTCTGGGGACTCTTGTATGTTGAGCCAGGGTGTTAGTTTCGTTGTGTAGTGTCTATGTTTCGTTTTCTATGTTCATATTCTAGGTTATGTGTTTCTATGTTGGCCGGGGTGGTTCTCAATCAGAGGCAACGAGAATCAGCTGTTGCTTGTTGTCTCTGATTGGGAACCATACTTAGGCAGCCTTTTGTGCACTTGTGATTCGTGGGATCTTGTTCCGTGTTGGTTTGTATTGTATAACCGAGGACTTCACGTATCGTTTTGTTGTTTTGTGTATTTGAATGTACTAATTAAAAGTATGTACGCATATCACGCTGCGCCTTGGTCCACTCATTACGACGATCGTGACAGAAGATCCCACCAAAACGGGACCAAGCAGCGTTTCCAGGAGCAAACGCCGGGTAAGGAGCTGGAGAGGTTGGCGATGGCCCAGGTGGGCCAATGGTGGTCCTGGGAGGATATGTTCGCGGGCAAAGGGCCATGGGCTAAAGTTAAAGCCCTGGCGAGAGAGGAGGTACGGCGCCAACAGTGTCGTCGTCGGACAGGCGAGAGGCAACCCCAATACATTTTTTTGGGGGGGCACACGGCATGGACGACGGGGCTGCTGGAGACAGATACAGGGCGAGTTTGTGGACGAGGAGAGAAGGCCACCAGGTTACGGGGGCCATTGGTCTGTAGAGGGAAGGAGAGTGTAGAGGCACGGCGAGAGGTACTGAGGTGTGTTACCAGTCCGGTCCGGCCCGTTCCTGATCCCCACACAAGGCCAGTGGTGTGTGTTCCCAGTACAGTCCGGCCTGTTCCTGTCCCTCGCACCAAGCCAATGGTGCGCGTCGCCAGCCCGGCCTGTTCCTGACCCTCGCACCAAGCCAATGGTGCGCGTCGCCAGCCCGGCCCGGCCTGTTCCTGCCCCTCGCACCAAGCCAATGGTGCGCGTCGCCAGCCCGGCCCGGCCTGTTCCTGCCCCTCGCACCAAGCCAATGGTGCGCGTCGCCAGCCCGGCCTATTCCTGCCCCTCGCACCAAGCCAATGGTGCACGTCGCCAGCCCGGCCCGGCCTGTTCCTGCCCCTCGCACAAAGCCAATGGTGCGCGTCGCCAGCCCGGCCCGGCCTGTTCCTGCCCCTCGCACCAAGCCAATGGTGCGCGTCGCCAGCCGGCCCGGCCTGTTCCTGCCCCTCGCACCAAGCCAATGGTGCGCGTCGTCAGTCCGGTCCGGCCTGTTCCAGCTCCCCGCACCAAGCCAGTGGTGCGCCCGTCAACCGGTCCGGCCCGTCCCTGCTCCCCGCACCAAGCCAATGGTGCGCGTCGCCAGCCCGGCCCGGCTGTTCCTGCTCCCCGCACCAAGCCTATGGTGCGCGTCGCCAGCCCGGCCCGGCCTGTTCCTGCTCCCCGCACCAAGCCAGTGGTGCGCTTCGTCAGCCCGGTCCGGCCCATTCCTGCTCCCCGCACCAAGCCAATGGTGCGCGTCGTCAGCCCGGTCCGGCCTGTTCCTGCTCCCGGCACCAAGCCAGTGGTGCGCTTCGTCAGCCCGGTCCGGCCCGTCCCTGCTCCCCGCACCAAGCCAATGGTGCGCGTCATCAGCCCGGTCCGGCCCGTTCCTGCTCTCCGCACCAAGCCTGTGGTGCGCGTCGTCAGTCCGGCACAGCCCGTGCCTGTTTCACCGGTGCCTGGTCAGGTCCGTGCCTAAGCAATCCGCTCCACCGATGTCCAGTCCAGCTCCAGCCAGCGGGGCCAGACCAGACCAGGGGCGCTACGGGGGGGTAGTTAGAGGGTGGTGGTCACGCCCGGAGCCGGATCCGCCTCCGAGGAGGAATGCCCACCCGGCCCCTCCCCTGTTGGGTTTATGTTGGCGCGGTCGCAGTCCGCGCCTTTGGGGGGGGGGTACTGTCACGCCCTGGCTCTGGGGACTCTTGTATGTTGAGCCAGGGTGTTAGTTTCGTTGTGTAGTGTCTATGTTTCGTTTTCTATGTTCATATTCTAGGTTATGTGTTTCTATGTTGGCCGGGGTGGTTCTCAATCAGAGGCAACGAGAATCAGCTGTTGCTTGTTGTCTCTGATTGGGAACCATACTTAGGCAGCCTTTTGTACACTTGTGATTCGTGGGATCTTGTTCCGTGTTGGTTTGTATTGTATAACCGAGGACTTCACGTATCGTTTTGTTGTTTTGTGTATTTGAATGTACTAATTAAAAGTATGTACGCATATCACGCTGCGCCTTGGTCCACTCATTACGACGATCGTGACAATCAGTCTATAATTTTAATGGTAGGTTTATTTGAACAGTGAGAGACAGAATAACAACAAAAAAATCCAGAAAAACTCATGTCAAAAATTTTATAAATTGATTTGCATTTTAATGAGGGAAATAAGTATTTGACCCCCTCTCAATCAGAAAGATTTCTGGCTCCCAGGTGCCTTTTATACAGGTAACGAGCTGAGATTAGGAGCACACTCTTAAAGGGAGTGCTCTTAATCTCAGTTTGTTACCTGTATAAAAGACACCTGTCCACAGAAGCAATCAATCAATCAGATTCCAAACTCTCCACCATGGCCAAGACCAAAGAGCTCTCCAAGGATGTCACGGACAAGATTGTAGACCTACACAAGGCTGGAATGGGCTACAAGACCATCGCCAAGCAGCTTGGTGAGAAGGTGACAACAGTTGGTGCGATTATTTGCAAATGGAAGAAACACAAAATAACTGTCAATCTCCCTCGGCCTGGGGCTCCATGCAAGATCTCACCTTGTGGAGTTGCAATGATCATGAGAACGGTGAGGAATCAGCCCAGAACTACACGGGAGGATCTTGTCAATGATCTCAAGGCAGCTGGGACCATAGTCACCAAGAAAACAATTGGTAACACACTACGCCGTGAAGGACTGAAATCCTGCAGCGCCCGCAAGGTCCCTCTGCTCAAGAAAGCACATATACAAGCCTGTCTGAAGTTTGCCAATGAACATCTGAATGATTCAGAGGAGAACTGGGTGAAAGTGTTGTGGTCAGATGAGACCAAAATCGAGCTCTTTGTCATCAACTCAACTCGCCGTGTTTGGAGGAGGAGAAATGCTGCCTATGACCCCAAGAACACCATCCCCACCGTCAAACATGGAGGTGGAAACATGCTTTGGGGTGTTTTTCTGCTAAGGGGACAGGACAACTTCACCGAATCAAAGGGACGATGGACGGGGCCATGTACCGTCAAATCTTGGGTGAGAACCTCCTTCCCTCAGCCAGGGCATTGAAAATGGGTCGTGGATGGGTATTCCAGCATGATGCTCCGCCTTTAGGGCTTTCTCAGGGACAACAATTCCATAATGGTGAGCAATAGCGAATAGAACTGTTTTCCGAAACCTCACCAAACTATCAACAGAGGGCGCTTCAATGAACTTGGAGATGGCTGAGGCAGCCATCTTGTATACAGCAGCCTCTTGAATACACACAAACTTAACAAGTCACCCAAACTCACAACCTACCATCACACCTCAATCACAACTCAGAGAGCTCAGTGCAGCAGGGTCCGGTGGGTTTAATGAAATCCCAGACGAGCCCCCATTATGTTACGCACGCCTCTCGGAAGAGGGAACGCAACACCCTGCTACAACTCAACTCTCCGTGGTGTGAAAGAGGTATGGGACTGTAGGTGTGAGTAAGGATGACAAAAGGCAGAGAATACCGTTAACAGGGAATTTATTCCTTCGCACAGTAAGTTTGGGGAAAAGGGGCTGGACGGAACCAAAGCAAAGAAAGTAAATATCAAAGCCCCCTCTCCTACCTTACCTGCCTACCCACTACTTAACTAGCGCCACCTGGTGTACTAACCAAAATACAAGGGATGGTCCGCCCAGGTCTTTCCTAGTTTGCATAGACAGTCAACTTCTACGGGTAATGTATGCCCGCGGGCCTCTTGCCTAAGCACTCCCTAGGTGCCTTCCCCTTCCCCCCTTGGGAACAAATTAAACAAAAATAGCACAAACTGGTTCACAACAAAACCTGAGAAAAAAACTAACTCAGGACATTTAAAGGAACTCTGAGCCACAAACTAACACAAAACATTACAATTTGTTCTCAGAGCAACAACAACACAGTACATACCAAACTCTTAGCATACAACCAACATGCTGTAACTCTCAGCATTTCTGGTTCCCCTTTCCTGCCTTTTCTGAGCAACTGGGGCTTATATAGCTTCAGGAGGAGTTGGTAAATTGTAAAAAAAAATACACTTTAGCGAGCAAGCCTTCCTAATTGACCTGGCCCAGGTATCCTGGATGGATATCGATCTCATTCCGTCAGTAGAGGATGCCTGGTTGTTCTTTAAAAGTGCTTTCCTCTCAATCTTAAATAAGCATGCCCCATTCAAAAAATTCAAAACTAAGAACAGATATAGCCCCTGGTTCTCCTCAGACTTGACTGCCCTTGACCAGCACAAAAACATCCTGTGGCGTACTGCATTAGCATCGAATAGCCCCCGCGATATGCAACTTTTCAGGGAAGTTAGGAACCAATATACACAAGCAGTTAGGAAAGGAAAGGCTAGCTTTTTCAAACAGAAATTTGCATCCTGTAGCACTAACTCCAAAAAGTTTTGGGACACTGTAAAGTCCATGGAGAATAAGAGCACCTCCTCCCAGCTGCCCACTGCACTGAGGCTAGGAAACACTATCACCACCGATAAATCTACAATAATCGAGAGTTTCAACAAGCATTTCGCTATGGCTGGCCATGCTTTCCACCTGGCTACCACTACCCTGGCCACCAGCTCTGCACCCTCCGCTGCAACTTGCCCATGCCCCCCCCCCGCTTCTCCTTCACACAAATTCAGACAGCTGATGTTCTGAAAGAGCTGCAAAATCTGGACCCCTACAAATCGTCTGGGCTAGACAATCTGGACCCTTTCTTTCTAAAATTAGCAGCCGAAATTCTCGCAAATCCTATTACTAGCCTGTTCAACCTCTCTTTCGTAATGTCTGAGATCCCCAGAGATTGGAAAGCTGCCGCGGTCATCCCCCTCTTCAAAAGGGGTGACACTCTAAATCCAAACTGTTACAGACCTATATCCATCCGCCCTGCCTTTTGAAAGCAAAGTTAACAAACAGATCACCAACCATTTCGAATCCCACCATACCTTCTCCGCTATGCAATCTGGTTTCCGAGCTGGTCATGGGTGCACCTCAGCCACGCTAAAGGTCCTAAACAATATTATAACCGCGATCGATAATAGACAGTACTGTGCAGCCGTCTTCATCGACCTGGCCAAGACTTTCGAGTCTGTCAACCACCGCATTCTTATTGGCAGACTAAATAGCCTTGGTTTCTCAAATGACTGCCTTGCCTGGTTCACCAACTACTTCTCAGATAGAGTTCAATGTGTCAAATCAGAGGGCCTGCTGTCTGGACCTCTGGCAGTCTCTATGGGGGTGCCACAGGGTTCAATTCTCGGGCTGACTCTTTTCTCTGTGTATGTGGTCCTCTGTAGCTCAATTGGTAGAGCATGGCGCTTGTAACGCCAGGGTGTATTAAATGCATAGGCGCTATCGGTGTAAATAGTAACCTTTTTCCCTTTTCCCAAATGACATGCACGAGTGAGAGCTACTATCTCTGCCTGTTGTGCAGAATAATTTCTAGGTAGAGATTTAGCTTCCAAGACGTCTGTCTCTGTTACAACTGCATATCCTGTAGCATTCGTACCATCAGGGTTTTTTCTAGATGAGCCATCAACAAACATAGTCACTTCCCCATCTACTAAGGCTAGGTATGTCAAGTCAGGTCTTGGCAACACAAGTTTCTCAGTTTCAGTTATACAATCATGTGGGCTGCCATCTATTGCAATAGGAACCAAAGTGGAGGGGTTCAGAGTTGTACATCGTTCTATGGTCAGATTAGGCATATTTAACAGGATTATCATACAAGATAAATGTCTAGCGGGTGACATGTAGGCCATTTTATGCTTCAATAATAGTATGGATACCGCATGCGAAAACTATTGATGCCGAATCCTGCACCGCCTGAGCTGCAGCTACCACAGATTGTAAACATAGAGGCATTGCTTGTGCTACCTGGTCTAACCTAGGTGAATAATATGCAATGGGTTTGTTTTTATCACCATGTTTCTGAGTCATATATCCCTCCCTACAGTCCACCATTTGGGTAAAAGGTCTGTCATATCTAGGAAAAGCTAAGGCTGTTTGGGAAGTGAGCAACTTTTTTATCTCTATAAATTGTTCCTCCGCCTCGGAGTTCCAAATGATTTTATCATGGGCTGCCATTGCCTTCCCATAGATAAGAACACTTAATTTACCAGTATGCAGTGCATAATGTGGTACCCAAGCTCTACAGTAGTTTATCATTCCCAAAAAGCTCATCATTTGTTTCTTGTTTAACGGTTTTGGCGCTTCAAGTATAGCAGTTTTTCTGGATGAGTTTAAGTCCCCTTCTCAGCAAATCCTGGCTATACCAATAGCATGGCTCTCCCTCCCCGCTCACTACCATGTCATCCCTTACTACATATGCCTTCATACCCTTCTCAGTCGGTGTTACAGCTACGTTCAACTGAGTCATAGCATCTCTTCCTAGTAGATTAACTGGACACAGGCTTGATATCAGCACAGGTATGCATACTTCTCCTCCTGAATTTTCATGTTGTAAAGTCACAGGAGCAGATAACCGCTCTATAAATTGATGGCCCGAGGCCGAGCATACCAGGATTTTCCCCCCATTTATCCTAATCCCTTTGGGCCTGTCGGCTGCACAGATCGCTGTGCGACATGCCCCTGTGTCACACAATAATTAATATTTTCCCCGCAATACTGTTAAGGTGAGGTATGGTTTCTGTTCTTGCTGCAGCGCTAATTCAATTGTTGCTAATTCAAACACTTCACAACTCGGATCAATGGGTTCCTCGGACCCCTCTTCACTAGAGTCTCCTCCCCCTTCCTCTAGATCTAGTCGCGCTTCATCTTCCTCTTCCTCCTTACCAGAACCGGGCAGTGGGCGTCTGTAGGTCTTTTCTCCTTTTCCATCCTGATTATCCCGCTTGCCCTTTCCTTTATGTCTGCAGTCGCGATGGTTATGGCCTGTTTTGTTACAGTATTTACACGGGGCCCCACACTCTCTGGCAAAGTGCCCTCCCTTGTTACAGTTAAAGCACTTATTCCCTCCCCCATAGGGCAGGAAAGAGTGAGGGCTATCTCCTCTCTCTCCTGGGTTTCTACCTCTACCAGCTATTTCCCCTAGGGTGGCCATTAAATACTCCGCTCCCTTCTGTTCTTTTTTTGCTCGGTCCTGTCTACTATTCTGCTCATGATGGATTGCATATCTCTTAACCTCAGCAAGCGATGCCGTTCCCCACCCCACCAGTCTTTTTAATGGTCCTGCTTATTTCTGGTCTCATTCCACTGAGGAACGCTATCTTCTGTAGCTCAATTGGTAGAGCATGGCGCTTGTAACACCAGGGTAGTGGGTTCGATCCCCGGGACCACCCATACATAAAAATGTATGCACACATGACTGTAAGTCCCTTTGGATAAAAGCGTCTGCTAAATGGCATATTATTATTATTATTCAGCTGCTGATGGTACAGAGTATAATTTCCCTGTGCCTCAGGTATGCCACTGTTTGCGTTAAATACATCTTTCAGCCTTTCTAAGTATTGGCTGATGGTTTCACTGTCTTCCTGTTTACACTCATGTACTTTGGAGAAGTCAGCATGCCGATGGTAATGTTCCCTTTAATTATTACACAACTCAGTGATTTTCCCAACATATTGCCCATTATCTGCCCATGGCAAGACTGCTCCATTGGCATCCCCTGGAACCCACTGTCCTCGAACTGCTGCCCAGTCTTTCCCCACCAGCGTTCTGACTGCTCTCTCAATTTCCCCTGTGTTTAGCTTAAAGCTCACTGCTAGACTCTCTAAGTCTCTCCTGAACCCTTCTATTCCTGTCTTAGGGTGCAATACACCCTCTAAAGCTCTTACCACATCTCTCTGTGTCCACGCCCTATACACATCCAGTGTATCCGGGGCATTCTCCTCCCCAGCCCATGGGTTTGGAAAGGCTATTAGAGGGCATTGGTCATCTTCTTCCTCATCATCTAACCACTCTTTTCTCCCTGGCTTATTATAGTGCTCTAATCTCTTCAACTCTCTGTGTTTAAATTCTCTAGTCTTTCCTGACTCTCTCTCTATCCAGTTATTTTTTCAGTCTGTCTATTTCCTCCCTACTTTCCCTGAGTTTTCAAAGTTATTTTTCTAACACTTCCCCCTCTTTCTTATCTTTACTGGTCTCCCCCCTCTCCCCCCCTGCTCCTTCCTCTTCCAACATTCCGACATGGCCGTCATATGGCGGGGGAGGTGGGGGAGGTGCAGGGACCAGTCCTAATTTTCTCCTACACACAACATCCTCATCATCCAGGTTTTCTTTCCAAGCCTGTTCTGCCAGGACTGGATATAACCTTTCTGCCCTCTGCTCTGGGGGAGGCACTGAGACCTCAACCTTCACTTCTCTTTCCCTCTGCATAACTCCCTTTTTCCTTCTCTGTCCTTCCTCTCTCTTCCGAGCCTCAGAGAGCCACACTCTAGCAGTGTCTAGCCCCTCCCCTCACTGTTTCTTTAGATCCGTTCCATAGTTTACATGCATCTGTTTAATCATAGCCTCTAATTTATCTACATCGAGATGCCCAATAAACCCATACTTCTTCCCCCAAATGGATCCATAGTAAATATTTATTTTATCCTTTAACACCATATACTTCTCATCCCCGGTTAACTCCGGGACCTCCTTTGAGGATTTACTTCCCATGGTAGCTAAACTCCTCTGCTATTTTCTACTGAGTATTTTGTACAATTATTTTATGCCTATTAACAAATTACTAGGTCTCACACGTATTCGAATTAGATAACTTATACTTAGAATCTTGAATAATTATTTAATCACTTTTAATTTAATTTAATGTCTTATACGTTTTATCGTATATTCCTTCCTTGAAATAATTAATTATCGCGATTTTTGATGGATCATTAGGTCTCACACGTATACAACCTTATGATTATTAGTTAACACTATCAGTAACCTGGAGTTGGTAAGGCTCCAGTTTCATGAAACAGATGGAGTTACGGCAAATCTATAGTTGTTTATGACTTTTGACTTGCTTAATGTATCTATCTCACACGATGATAATGATCTCCCTTCCTGTTTATATTGTACAGACTGTATCTTGTACAATCTCAATATTAACTAGTTTATATTGGTATTGGCCTATTACCTTGAGTCAGTTGCCGACCCACTTCCTTCCTTCCTTTTGATCTACACCCCCCCGTCTTATATTTATCTAGAATATATAATAATATAATATGCCATTTAGCAGACGCTTTTATCCAAAGCGACTTACAGTCATGCGTGCATACATTTTTTTTGTGTATGGGTGGTCCCGGGGATCGAACCCACTACCTTGGCATTACAAGCGCCGTGCTCTACCAGCTGAGCTACAGAGGACCACAGAATGCTGGCGCATTGGGTTTTCTCTAGATAAACGTCTAATAACGGGCTACCGGATGACGATCCCTTTTTGGATTATCGACGGATTACTACCCTCACTACAGCAGATTTAAACTGTTAATTTTTTTCCTACTGCAGTTTCAAAATATCAATCCCCCCAAAATCCATGAATAAAAATCACTGACCTTATCCTTGCAGATGGGATTATACATTTTTGTGATCTCGTCACCGTTTCTGTCGTCTAACAGTTTTGCCACCGGCCTGTAAATAACCCCCAATCTCAGAGGCCAGGTCTTTATCTATACGGATATATTATCCATCCGTGCATGGTTTTCGGTGTGTCACGTTCCCCCGGAACGACAGAAAACGGATTTTGAGATCCGCCTCGAAGGACCAATTGTCATGAGAATTTCTATCTCTAATACTAAGCTTTGAATAATTCCCAGAGGTTGTAAGACTCTAGTTAATTAAGAATTAAACAAATTCTCCAGTCTGCAAGAAATCAGCTATTTTTTTATTCATGAGAGCTCTGGCGCTCAAAACACACACAGGCTTTTTATATGCCTTCACACAAAGGAACTTTGCTCCGCCCACCTTTAGGCGGCCTGTGACTTTCCACAGTATAGCTTTCAGCAGTTTCTAAGTCCCCCCTTACTATGGTATGTTGGCCTCCAACAGTTTCTACCCATATTCCCTGTTAGTGGTTTTATTGTCTTATAACTCTAATACAGTTTACACATTTATACCGTATTTGGGGTGAAATCCTTTAGTCATTACCTTAAAAATACAAATTAATCTATCAATTAGTCAGGATTATATCTATGAGGGTGCCCATGTTTACGGATTTAGGGTTGTACCTGGTAGGTTCCTTGATAATTTGTGTGAGATTGAGGGCATCTAGTTTAGATTGTAGGACGGCCGGGGTGTTAAGCATATCCCGGTTTAGATCACCAAGCAGTACGAACTCTGAGGATAGATGGGGGGCAATCAATTCACATATGGTGTCCAGGGCACAGCTGGGGGCTGAGGGGGGTCTGTAGCAAGCGGCAACAGTGATAGACTTATTTCTGGAGAGGTGGATTTTTAGAAGTAGAAGCTCAAACTGTTTGGGCACAGACCTGGATAGTATGATAGAGCTCTGCAGGCTATCTCTACAGTAGATTGCAACTCCGCCCCCTTTGGCAGTTCTATCTAGACGGAAAATGTTGTAGTTGGGGATGGAAATGTCAGAGTTTTTGGTGGTCTTCTTAAGCCAGGATTCAGACACTGCTAGAACATCAGGGTTGGCGGAGTGTGCTAACGCAGTGAGTAACTCAAACTTAGGGAGGAGGCTTCTGATGTTAACATGCAAAAAACCAAGGCTTTTACGGTTACAGAAGTCAACAAATGATAGCGGCTGGGGAGTAGGAGTGATACTGGGGGCTACAGGGCCTGGGTTAACCTCTACATCACCAGAGGAACAGAGGAGGAGTAGAATAAGGATACGACTAAAGGCTTTAAGAACTGGTCTTCTAGTGCGTTGGGTACAGAGAATAAAAGGGGCAGATTTCCAGGCGTTGTAGAATAGATTCAGGGCATTATGTACAGACAAGGATATGGAAGGATATGAGTACAGTGGAGGTAAACCTAAGCGTTGGGTAACGATGAAAGAGATAGCATCACTGTAGGCACCGATTGAGCCGGTCTCCGCGTGTATGGGGGGTGGGACAAAGGAGCTGTCTGAGGCTGGTTGAGCGGGACTGGGGGCTCTACAGTGAAATTGTATAATAAGAAATAACCGGAACAGCAATAGGCAAGGCATATTGACATGGGAGAGAGGCATAAAGCAATCACAGGTGTTATTCGAGAGAGCTAAGACAACAACTGGTAATGGCGACGAAAGTTTCGGCTGAGGCTAAACAGATAAACAGGACAGATAAACAGGATGGGGGTACCGTGTAAAGGAACAGTCCAGCAGGCATTAGCTGTGCAGCTGAGTGATCACAAGGTCCAGTGAACATCAATAGGTGAGACCGGGAGCAGTTCGAATGGCTTCTACAGCACAGGCGAGCAGGAAGCACGGCTGTTGATTGCGTGTGCTAGTGGGCCGGGGCTAGCAGATGGATCTTCATGGTCGTCGCAACGGGAAGCCTGTTGAAACCACATCAGACGATTACGTCGGCAGACCAGTCGTGATGGATCGGCGGGGCTCCGTGTCGACACTAGGAGGTCCCGTCCGGTTGACAGAGAGGTAGATAGCCGGGAGATGGGCCTGGCTCGTGGCTAGCTCAAGGCTAACTGGTGCTTGCTTCGGGGGCGGTGGTGATTAGCCAACAACATCCATTCGGTTGCAGCTAGCTAGTTGTGATGATCTGGTGTTAAGGTCCAGTGATTCAGTGATTTCGGCAGAAAATCTGATATGTTCTTGGTCGATAGCACGCTGTGCAGACAGTGCAGACTGGCCGATAATAGTTCAGGCTAGAGCTGGCTGGTAGGTAGTGCAGGCCACAGACAATGGTGAAAACTGCTAACGGTGGCTAATAGCAAGTAGCTAGTTAGCTGGCTAGCTGGCTAGCTGGCTAGTTTCAACTGGAGGTTCTGGATAAAAAGGTAAAATAAATAATAGAATCCGTTCCACATTGGGTGAGGTGGGTTGCAGGAAAGTATATTTTGTTGAAGGATGAAAAGTGTGATTGAGAAATATATACAAAAGAGACAAAAAAACTAAAAACTATTTACACGGACACACTACAGAGTACACGACCACACTGCTATGCCATCTTGGATGACCGACCGGTGGCTTCAAAGCCTTTCACTGGCCAATACATAGCATATTTGCGTCTATATTGAGCCAGCAATGCATGATGAAGTGAGTTTTTCCCCTCTTAATTTCTCTGTCAATACTCCATATTACGGACGAAATTTGGCACACCGGTTGAAAACTAAATTCCCTAAATGGTCAGCAGAAGGCGCCGCAATCCACTCGCTAGTTTTCTTGCTGGAAGGATGTATGGAAATTCTCCTGTAGGGATTCTCTAAGAAGACATTTAAGAAATTCCACTAAATTGTCAACAGTGGTGCTCGAATTACTGAGAAAGATTACATATCAGAAGTGCCTTCCGTTTGAATATCTGAGAAAGGTGTTGTTGATGTAATTAAAAACAGTATTTTCTCTGCTATCTTTTACAGCAAATCATGACGCAAAGCTAACTAAATACATGGGGGCTAACAGGCTAATATTTCATTTTTGTTGAAAGAGAAACAGAAAAGGATGGACAGAATTTTGGATTACAGATCATACAGTCTCATTCAAAGTGAGAAATGCAGCATGTCCTCATTGGCGATCTGTCTGTTCTATGTACCGAGCTGTGATGCAAAACTGAAACCTAGCCACTCTCTCATATCTTAGCAACAGTAACTAGCTACACAAGTTTTTAGCTAGCTTGCTAACTTTATATCCCAACAACATTGACGCTCAGTATATTTTTGTTCTCATCCATAAGCCATATTCAAAATTGAATTCAAGCCAGATAGCTTACAGTATTGAAATTGTTTCTGTTTCGTTAGTTGACGTTGTAACGTTAGTTGCTGGCCAGGCTCGTCCAAGCAGCCCAGCTATGACACAAGTTGGCTAGCTGGCTAGCTAACTCGTTGTACATTGACAACATTGACCCTCAACATACTTATTTTGTTCAATTCTCTCAGCCATATTCACAATTAAATTCAAGGCAGATGAACTATCTAACATGCAGGCATGTGCTACAAATGTTAGCTAGCTAGCTGCATTAGCTAATAATGCCGAGACAGTTTCATCAAACAGTAGAATGTTATGTATAGCTATGTATATTCTTACCTTGATAGTCGGTATTAGCTACTCTTTGCGTCTCATCACAAAATCATGCAAGTTTCTAGGCAATTTTGTTCTGCACTAAGATGGCTGTTGACTGTGTTGCTCGATCTTAGCCTGATTTATCCTAACTTTCTCACAATTGTGTAATTCATAAACAACTTCACTATTGAAATGCAATCAGCGGGTGATGAGACCAGTCACAGAAAGTATTACAATACCAAAACATAAAAAGCATAACAATATTTCACTCCAGTCAACCTTACCAACATGATTGTAATACAGTCATCAGTGCTATTCAATCAATCAATCAATTTTATTTTATATAGCCCTTCTTACATCAGCTAATATCTCGAAGTGCTGTACAGAAACCCAGCCTAAAACCCCAAACAGCTAGTAATGCAGGTGTAGAAGCACGGTGGCTAGGAAAAACTCCCTAGAAAGGCAAAACCTAGGAAGAAACCTAGAGAGGAACCAGGCTATGAGGGGTGGCCAGTCCTCTTCTGGCTGTGCCGGGTGGAGATTATAACAGAACCATGCCAAGATGTTCAAAAATGTTCATAAGTGACAAGCATGGTCAAATAATAATCAGGAATAAATCTCAGTTGGCTTTTCATAGCCGATCATTAGAGTTTAAAACAGCAGGTCTGGGACAGGTAGGGGTTCCATAACCGCAGGCAGAACAGTTTAAACTGGAATAGCAGCAAGGCCAGGCGGACTGGGGACAGCAAGGAGTCACCACGGCCGGTAGTCCCGACGTATGGTCCTAGGGCTCAGGTCTCTCAGTTGGCTTTTCATAGCCGATCATTTAGAGTTGAAAACAGCAGGTCTGGGACAGGTAGGGGTTTCGTGAGCCGCAGGCAGAACAGTTGAAACTGGAATAGCAGCAAGGCCAGGCGGACTGGGGACAGCAAGGTGTCATCATGCCCGGTAGTCCTGACGTATGGTCCTAGGGCTCAGGTTCTCAGAGAGAAAGAGAGAACGAGAGAATTAGAGAGAGCATACTTAAATTCACACAGGACACTGGATAAGACAGGAGAAGTACTCCAGGTATAACCAACTAACCCCAGCCCCCCGACACATAAACTACTGCAGCATAAATACTGGAGGCTGAGACAGGAGCGGTCCGGGAGACACTGTGGCCCCATCCGAAGAAACCCCGGACAGGGCCAAACAGGAAGGATATAACCCCACCCACTCCGCCAAAGCACAGCCCCCCGCACCACTAGAGGGATATCCCCAACCACCAACTTACAATCCTGAGACAAGGCCGAGTATAGCCCACAGAGGTCTCCACCACAGCACAAACCAAGGGGGGCGCCAACCCAGACAGGAAGATCACGTCAGTAACTCAACCCACTCAAGTGACGCACCCCTCCCAGGGACGGCATGAAAGAGCACCAGCAAGCCAGTGACTCAGCCCCTGCAACAGGGTTAGAGGCAGAGAACCCCAGTGGAGAGGGGAACCGGCCCGGCAGAGACAGCAAGGGCTGTTCGTTGCTCCAGCCTTTCCGTTCACCTTCACACTCCTGGGCCAGACTACACTCAATCATATGACCTACTGAAGAGATAAGTCTTCAGTAAAGACTTAAAGGTTGAGACCGAGTCTGCGTCTCTCACATGGGTAGGCAGACTGTTCCATAAAAATGGAGATCTATAGGAGAAAGCCCTGCCTCCCGCTGTTTGCTTAGAAATTCTAGGGACAATTAGGAGGCCTGCGTCTTGTGACCGTAGCGTACGTATTGGTATGTACGGCAGGACCAACTCGGAAAGATAGGTAGGAGCAAGCCCATGTAACGCTTTATAGGTTAACAGTAAAACCTTGAAATCAGCCCTTGCCTTAACAGGAAGCCAGTGTAGGGAAGCTAGCACTGGAGTAATATGATCAAATTTCTTGGTTCTAGTCAGGATTCTAGCAGCCGTATTTAGCACTAACTGAAGTTTATTTAGTGCTTTATCCGGGTAGCCGGAAAATAGAGCATTGCAGTAGTCTAATCTAGAAGTAACAAATGCATGGATTAATTTTTCTGCATCATTTTTGGACAGAAAATTTCTGATTTTTGCAATGTTACGTAGATGGAAAAAAGCTGTCCTTGAAACAGTCTTGATATGTTCGTCAAAAGAGAGATCAGGGTCAAGAGTAACGCCTAGGTCCTTCACAGTTTTATTTGAGACGACTTTACAACCATCAAGATGAATTGTCAGATTTAACAGAAGATCTCTTTGTTTCTTGGGACCTAGAACAAGCATCTCTGTTTTGTCCGAGTTTAAAAGTAAAAAGTTTTCAGCCATCCACTTCCTTATGTCTGAAACACAGGCTTCTAGCGAGGGCAATTTTGGGGCTTCACCATGCTTCATTGAAATGTACAGCTGTGTGTCATCCGCATAGCAGTGAAAGTTAACATTATGTTTTCGAATAACATCCCCAAGAGGTAAAATATATAGTGAAAACAATAGTGGTCCTAAAACGGAACCTTGAGGAACACCGAAATGTACAGTTGATTTGTCGGAGGACAGACCATTCACAGAGACAAACTGATATCTTTCCGACAGGTAGGATCTAAACCAGGCCAGAACTTGTCCGTGTAGACCAATTTGGGTTTCCAGTCTCTCCAAAAGAATGTGGTGATCGATGGTGTCAAAGGCAGCACTAAGGTCTAGTAGCACGAGGACAGATGCAGAGCCTCGGTCTGACGCCATTAAAAGGTCATTTACCACCTTCACAAGTGCAGTCTCAGTGCTATGATGGGGTCTAAAACCAGACTGAAGCATTTCGTATACATTGTTTGTCTTCAGAAAGGCAGTGAGGTTGCTGCGCAACAGCTTTTTCTAAAATTTTTGAGAGGAATGGAAGATTCGATATAGGCCGATAGTTTTTATATTTTCCGGGTCAAGGTTTGGCTTTTTCAAGAGAGGCTTTATCACTGCCACTTTTAGTGAGTTTGGTACACATCCGGTGGATAGAGAGCTGTTTATTATGTTCAACATAGGAGGGCCAAGCACAGGAAGCAGCTCCTTCAGCAGTTTAGTAGGAATAGGATCCAGTATGCAGCTTGAAGGTTTAGAGGCCATGATTATTTTCATCATTGTGTCAAGAGATATAGTACTAAAACACTTAAGTGTCTCTCCCGATCCCAGGCCCTCGCAGAGCTGTGCAGATCCAGGACAGCTAAGCCCTGGAGGAATACGCAGATTCAAAGAGGAGTCCGTAATTTGCTTTCTAATGGTCATGATCTTTTCCTCAAAGAAGTTCATGAATTTATCACTGCTGAAGTGAAAACCATCCTCTCTTGGGGAATGCTGCTTTTTAGTTAGCTTTGCAACAGTATCAAAAAGAAATTTTGGATTGTTCTTATTTTCCTCGATTAATTTGGAAAAGTAGGATGATCGAGCAGCAGTGAGGGCTCTTCGGTACTGCACGGTACTGTCTTTCCAAGCTAGTCGGAAGACTTCCAGTTTGGTGTGGCGCCATTTCCGTTCCAATTTCCTGGAAGCTTGCTTCAAAGCTCGGGTATTTTCTGTATACCAGGGAGCTAGTTTCTTATGACAAATGTTTTTCGTTTTTAGGGGTGCAACTGCATCTAGGGTATTGCGCAAGGTTAAATTGAGTTCCTCAGTTAAGTGGTTAACTGATTTTTGTCCTCTGACGTCCTTGGGTAGGCAGAAGGAGTCTGGAAGGGCATCAATGAATTTTTGTGTTGTCTGAGAATTTATAGCACGACTTTTGATGCTCCTTGGTTGGGGTCTGAGCAGATTATTTGTTGCGATTGCAAACGTAATAAAATGGTGGTCCGATAGTCCAGGATTTTGTGGAAAAACATTAAGATCTACAACATTTATTCCATGGGACAAAACTAGGTCCAGAGTATGACTGTGGCAGTGAGTAGGTCCAGAGACATGTTGGACAAAACCCACTGAGTCGATAATGGCTCCGAAAGACTTTTGGAGTGGGTCTGTGGACTTCTCCATGTGAATATTAAAATCACCAAAAATTAGAATATGATCTGCTATGACTACAAGGTCTGATAGGAATTCAGGAAACTCAGAGAGGAACGCTGTATATGGCCCAGGAGGCCTGTAAACAGTAGCTATAAAAAGTGATTGAGTAGGCTGCATAGATTTCATGACTAGAAGCTCGAAAGATGAAAACGTCATTTTTTTTTTGTAAATTGAAATTTGCTATCGTAAATGTTAGCAACACCTCCGCCTTTGCGGGATGCACGGGGAATATGGTCACTAGTGTAACCAGGAGGTGAGGCCTCATTTAACACAGCAAATTCATCAGGCTTAAGCCATGTTTCAGTCAGGCCAATCACATCAAGATTATGATCAGTGATTAGTTCATTGACTATGACTGCCTTTGAAGTGAGGGATCTAACATTAAGTAACCCTATTTTGAGATGTGAGGTATCACGATCTCTTTCAATAATGGCAGGAATGGAGGAGGTCTTTATCCTAATAAGATTGCTAGGGTGAACACCACCATGTTTAGTTTTGCCCAACCTAGGTCGAGGCACAGACACAGTCTCAATGGGTATGGCTGAGCTGACTACACTGACTATGCTATTGGCAGACTCCACTAAGCTGGCAGGTTGGCTAACAGCCTGCTGCCTGGCCTGCACCCTATTTCACTGTGGGGCTAGAGGAGTTAGAGCCCTATCTATGTTGGTAGATAAGAGGAGAGCACCCCTCCAGTTAGGATGGAGTCCGTCACTCCTCAGCAGGTCAGGCTTGATCCTGTTTGTGGGTGAGTCCCAGAAAGAGGGCCAATTATCCACAAATGTTATCTTTTGGGAGGGGCAGAAAACAGTTTTCAACCAGCGATTGAGTGCTGAGACTCTGCTGTAGAGCTCGTCACTTCCCCTAACTGGGAGGGGGCCAGAGACAATTACTCGATGCCGACACATCTTTCTAGCTGATTTACACGCTGAAGCTATGTTGCACTTGGTGACCTCTGACTGTTTCATCCTAACATCGTTGGTGCCGACGTGGATAACAATATCTCTATACTCTCTACACTCGCCAGTTTTAGCTTTAGCCAGCACCATCTTTAGATTAGCCTTAACGTCGGTAGCCCTGCCCCCTGGTAAACAGTGTATGATCGCTGGGTGATTCGTTTTAAGTCTAATACTGCGGGTAATGGAGTCGCCAATGACTAGGGTTTTCAATTTGTCAGAGCTAATGGTGGGAGCCTTCGAGTCTCAGACCCCGTAACGGGAGGAGTAGAGACTAGAGAAGACTCAGACTCAGACTCCGACTCGCTACATAATGGGGAAAACCGGTTGAAGGTTTCTGTCGGCTGAATGAGCGACACCGGTTGAGCATTCCAACAGTATTTCCCTCCAGAAGCCATGAGAAAGTTGTCCGGCTGCGGGGACTGTGCGGGGGGATTTATACTAACATTACTGTCTGTACTTACTGGTGGCACAGACGCTGTTTCTTCCTTTCCTACACTGATATTACCCTTGCCTAACGATTGCGTCTGAAGCTGGGCTTGTAGCACAGCTATTCTCGCCGTAAGGCGAGAATTCTCCTGTATATTATGAGTACAGCGACTGCAATTAGAAGACATCATGTTAATGTTACTACTTAGCTTCGGCTGTTGAAGATGTTGATGAACCATGTCCAGATAAAGCGTCCGGAGTGAAAAAGTTGAATAAGGGAAAAAAGTTGCGATGGAAAAAAGGAAAATAACGTAAAGTTGGCAGCTAAAACGCACAGGAAAATGACTCTTCTGTCTCGGGATAAACGTCCGGGGTGAAAAAGTTTAACGAAAAAAGATGAGTGAGGACAAAACTAAAAAGTTGGTAAATTTGTTGAACACAGAGATTGATTAAACGTTTATTAAAAGTAAAACGTGAATAGTTTGTTAGGTAGCCAAGTAGCAACAAACAGCAGAGCAGCACGGAGACAATGCGGAAGCGAGACGGAAGTCACGTGGCGAGAATACAACAGAGAGCTATTCATATGAACCTACTGGACCTCAGCACAAACAAACAAGAATATGAAACAAAGATGATTCACTTTATTTTAGATGATGATGTGATGGTAAATGAATCACACATTGTTAAATGTGGTAGCTGCAAGCCGTCTGTGTTTACATCCCCCTCAGTCCAATCACCAAAGACAGCTATAGTAGAGGGAGAGACTAGGTTACACGAGTAAAGGGTGCAAGGACTAGGTGGAGTTTCAGATGTCCTGGAGAGTTACCCTCCTGTAGCTTATCAACCAGCTAGTTATTAGAATCAGGTGCTCTAGATTAGGGTTGGAGAAAACCTACAAGACGGTAACTCTCCAGGAGAGTCCTGTATCAGATCAAGCTGGATATTGCATTGAGTCTGTTGATTCCATCTCGATTTGGTCATCCTCATCATGGTACTCCAGCCCTCGGGGGCCTGATTGGTGTCACAGTTTTTCCCCAGCCCCAGCTAACACACCTGATTAAACTAATTGCATTCCGAGGTCTAGAGTTGCCCATTACCTGCAACACTGAAACTTTTTAAAAACCAAGCAATGCTCTCATATCTGACCTACATGTTTGTGGTCGGCAAAGAAAGAAAACAGGTACACGTAACAAACATTAATTGAAGTATAGTCAATGTGTTCATAGAGTTTGAACATGACTACATACGGTAGCCAGGGAGTGGTGAGGTGGGGAATGTGATTAGTCTAGATAGAACAGCATTTCTTAATCCTGTTCCTGGAGACCCAAAGGGGTGCACATATTTGTTTTTATAATCGTGCATTCCCACTCTCTCTCCACCTTTTTATCTCTCTCTCCACCTTTCTATCTCTCTCTCCACCTTTCTATCTCTCTCTCCACCTTTCTATCTCTCTCTCCACCTTTCTATCTCTCTCTCCACCTTTCTCTATCTCTCCACCTTTATATCTCTCTCTCCACCTTTCTATCTCTCTCTCCACCTTTCTATCTTTCTCTCTCCCACCTTTATATCTTTCTCTCTCCCCCCTTTCTATCTCTCTCTCCCCCCTTTCTATCTTTCTCTCTCAGACACTTCATTTAGGATAAATGGAGTTAGCCCTTAGTTAGCCTGCCCCGGAGCAGGTTAGTTCTGAAGAATTCGTTGCCATAGAAATGTACCTGGCTAAAAGGTGTGCCTTGCTGTGCCTCTACCGCTCTCTTTCTTTTCTGGTGCCCAATCCTGAAAGACAGGTTTCATTAGACTCCACTGAACAACAAGGTAAGCCGGTCCAGTATATTACCCTCCTGCAGTCTCTAATAATGGTCACATTGTTGGACCATACACTACTTCCTACAAGCCATCAGAGTGCTGAACACTTGAACTGGACTGACCACCTGCTTTGATTCTATGCACCTTAGCAGACATGCACTCACTCACCACACAGACACATATATAATAATAATATGCCATTTAGCAGACGCTTTTATCCAAAGCGACTTACAGTCATGTGTGCATACATTTTTACACATGGGTGGTCCCGGGGATTGAACCCACTACCCTGGCGTTACAAGCGCCATGCTCTACCAATTGAGCTACAGAGGATCACATATACTGTATCCATGTGTGTATTCATATACACACATTCTGCTACCAGACTGTTATTAGAATTGCTAAATACTGCACAATTTATACACTTGCCCCCAAATCCTCCCTTCGCCAAAACATGTGTAAATATTGAACTATAAATTGTGCCTTCCTGTATTATACTTATGCTACAATGTTTATTATATTCTACTGAGCCATTTACTTTATGTTCGTATTCTTATATTTTCATATTTCTTATTGTTGTTGCATTGTCGAGAAGGAACTTGCAAGTAAGCATATTGTTGGAGAGTGTATACCAAGTGTATCCCATACATATGACTAATACAACTTGAAACTACTGTTATACAGTCTGCCACATTAGCTTGTAACACAGTTCACTACATTAGACTAACTCTGACAATAACACATTAGCTTTATTGATCTACTGCACTTCAACAACAGACGTACTCACATTGGATGGGTTGATTAGGATTCAAACATGAAAAAACATGTTTACATTACCAAGTACATTAATGGGCTAAACCTACACTAAGAGTAGGTATTAGGCGATTTGAGAGAAGGTTTGAATCCAGATCAACCCATCCAATGTGAGTACATCTGTTGTTTGTAACGTAATACACCGGGAGTCGGGAAGCAGGTGCAGAGGATGAGTTTAATAAAGAATCAATGCAGACGAACAGAACATGAGAAGCGTACATGACGTGAGAGAAAACAATACTACCTAGTGACTGCTGTCTACTGAGGGCTAAATAAAGGAGTAATAAAGGAGATCATGATGACCAGGTGTGCGTAATGGTTGTTGCCAGGGCCGGTGGTTAGTAGACCGGCGACGTCGAGCGCTGGAGAGAGGGAGTAGGTGTGACAGGGCCTCAAAAACCGGGGGCTCAGCTTCCGGCAGGGCAGGCGGAGTGAGAGATTCCTGGTGAAGAGCCAGACGCGATTACCAGGATGGAACATGGGAGCCTCACTACGGTGGCGGTCCGCCTGATCCTTCTGACAGTGGACGGTGCGCTGGAGCCTCACGTGGGCGGTGTTCCACATCTCCTCTGTGCACCGGAACCACTCGTCCACTGCAGGGGCCTCGGTCTGGCTCAGAGTCCACGGAGCCAGGGCCGGCCGGCATCCCAGGACGCACTGGAAGGGAGTCAGCCCGGTGGAGGAGTGCTGAAATGAGTTCTGGGCGTACTCCGCCCAGGGAAGGAACCAGGCCCACTCCCCCTGTCGGTCCTGGTAGTGACTCCTTAGGAACCTCCCCAACTCCTGGTTGATCCTTTCCACCTGCCCGTTGGACTGAGGGCGGTACTCGGATGTGAGGCTGACTGTGGCCCCGGGCGATATGACAGGGTGAAGTGGAATCTGGTTAAGAAAAGGGCCCACACCTTGCTTGGCGCGGGTTCAGTCACCTCGCTGTCCATATGTACTCCAGGTTGCGATGGTCAGTGAGGATGAGGAATGGCTCCTTGGCGCCCTCCAGCCAGTGTCTCCACTCCTCTAATGCCAACTTCACCGCCAGGAGCTCCCGGTCGCCAACGTCATAGTTCGTCTCTGCAGGGGACATTTATTTTGAGAAGTATGCACATGGATACAATTTCTGTGGGTTACCTTGGCGTTGGGACAGGATGGCTCCCACGCCCACTTCCGAGGCGTCCACCTCCACCACGAAGGGCAGCTTAGGATCTGGGTGTCTCAGCAACAGAGCAGAGTTGAAATGCCCCTTCAATAGGCGGAAGGCTTCATCCGCTGCAGGACTCCACACCAACTTACGAGGACCACCGTTGAGGAGAGAGTTGAGGGGAGAGGCGATGGAGCTGAAGTTCTTAATGAAGCGGCGGTCGAAGTTGGCAAACCCCGGAAACCGTTGGAGCCCCTTTATGGTGGTTGGGACTGGCCATGACCTGACTGCTTCGACCTACCTTTCATCCATGCTCACACCCTGCGGGCTGATACAGTATCCCAAGAAGGAGACCTCGACCTGATGGAACTGGCACTTCTCCGCTTTAACATAAAGGTGGTTCTACAGGAGGAGTCTCAGGACTACTCGGATGTGAGCGATGTGATCTTCCTAGGGGGCCGAGTAGACCAGGATGTCATTGATATACATGACCACCTGGTGCCCAATCATGTCCCAGAACACCTCGTTCACGAACGCCTGAAACACAGACGGAGCATTGGCTAGTCCATAAGGCATCACCAAGTACATCATAGTGTCCAGACATCGTGCTGAAGGCCGTTTTCCACTCATCTCCCTCTCGGTTGCGGATAAGATTGTAGGCACTCCGCAGATCCAGCTTCGTAAAAAACCAGGCCCCGCGGAGCTGTTTGATGGTGGCGGAAGAGGGTAACGGAACATAGAGGCAATGTAATTGAGACCTCTGTAACGATGCAGGGATGCAGACCCCCATCCTTCTTGGTCATGAAGAAGAAGCCTGCCGATGCAGGAGAGGTGGATGAGCAGATAGGAGATGGTGGGATCATGACGTTGGAGCCACGGGAGGCTGTGGATAACTTTGTGCACTGGTGTGGTGATGATAAGGAAGGTTCTCCTGGTGCATGGATCCCACGGTGAAGGTGAGTGGTGCTATGACGTGGGTGATAATCCCGGATCCCACTGGTCGATTATCCAGGGCGAGGACCGGAAGAGGAGAGGACAGCCGGTACGAGGAGATATTCATGGAGGAGACGAGGGCCTGGTCGATGAAGTTCCCACGGCACCGGAATCCACAAGAGCGGTAAAAACAACACAAGGGACAGCCAACCAGTGAAATGGGAACCAGGAATGGTTTGGCTGAAAACAATGATGAGTACTCATGCCTTTCCTGGGAGTCGGATGATCACATGATCACCCCTCTGCTCTTATGGATCCCAGGCTGGTTCACACCAGACATCGCAGAAGCTGGTGCCCCTCCTGACCACAATAGGAACAGAGACAGCCCCAGCTGTCTCCGGCGACGCCGCTCTGCTGCGGGGAGGTGTGTGGACTCTATCTCCATGGGTTCAGTCTCTAGACGGCCAAAGGAGGGAGGCGAGTGGCGAGGTGGGCACCGGTGCTCCCGAAGAAGGTTATCCAGAGAGATGGCCATCGCGATGAGTGCGTCCAAGGATAGGTTGTCATCCCGACACGCCAACTCCATCTGGACCTCTTCGCGCAGTCCTCTCTGAAATAGAGTGCGGAGCGCCGGCTCATACCATCTGCTGGAGGCTGCCACAGTCCAAAAGGTGAGGGCGTACTCTGCAGAAGTCTGGGCACCCTGCTGAAGTTGGAGAAGTTGCTCAACACCCGCTCTGCCCTCTGGAGGATGGTCGAAGACCGCCCTGAACAGAGCCATGAACCTTTCATAGGAACCCAGGTCCTCCTCTCCTCTCTCCCAGACGGACGTAGCCCACTCCAACGCCCGCCTGGTCAGCAGGGAAAAGACCGTGGCAACCTTGGACCTCTCGGTGGTGGGGGATCCCATCTGATGGACGAAATAGAGGGAGCACTTGAGTAGGAAGCCACGGCATTTTGATGAAGTACCGTCATATTTCTCCGGAAGGGACAATCTGGCATCGCTGACCTGGGCGGACAGCTGGGTAGGCTGGGGAACTGGCTCACTGTGACGACCCGTGGCAGGAGGCCCTCGGATAGGGGTATGGAGAGTCTCGCTGGTTGTGTCGAGGCGGTGGAGAACGCGGAGGACCTCCTCCATGACCAAATCCAGTTGTGCCAGCTGGTCGTGGTGTTGGTGGAGTAGATGACCCTGTTCGTTGACCGTCTGGAAGATGGTTTTATCCTCTGCTGCTCCGTATTATGAGGTAGTATTCTGTAATGTTGGGAGTTGGGAAGCAGGTGCAGAAGATAAGTTTAATAAAGTATCAATGCAGACGAACAGAACATGAGAAGCGTACATAACGTGAGAGAAAACAATACTACCTAGTGACTGCTGTCTACTGAGGGCTAAATAAAGGAGTAATAAAGGAGATCATGATGACCAGGTGTGCGTAATGATTGTTGCCAGGGCCGGTGGTTAGTAGACCGGCGACGTCGAGCGCTGGAGAGAGGGAGCGGGAGTAGGTGTGACATTGTTGAAGTGCAGTAGATCAATATAGCTACAGTACTCTAGTAGTAGTCAAGCTGCTTATGCTGAAAAGCCTTGTTAGTGCATAGGTCAAATTAGCTTTTTCGTGTTCAGACAAAAGTAAATATTTCACTTAAAATATAGTTTTTGTATTAATATACATAATTGTTTGGATCACAGCCAATGTCACATTCATTAACACCCCAACACGACTATAGAATTACATGTAGGATTCTACACTGAGTGTACAAAACAGCAGGAACACCTTCATAATATTGAGTTGCATCCTCTTTTGCCCTCAGAACAGCTTCAATTCGTCGGGGCATGGACTCTACAAGGTGTTGAAAGCTTTCCACAGGGATGCTGGCCAATGTTGACTCCAATGCTTCCCACAGTTGTGTCAAGATGGCTGGATGTCCTTTGGGTGGTGGACCATTCTTGATACACATGGGAAACTGTGGAGAGTAAAAACCCAGCAGCGTTGCAGTTCTTGACACACTCAAACCGGTGTGCCTGGCACCTACTACCATACCCTGTTCAAAGGCACTTAAATATTTTGTCTTGCCCATTCTCCCTCTGAATGGCACACATACACAATCCATGTCTTAATTGTCTCAAGGCTTTAAAATCCTACTTTAACCTGTCTCCTCCCCTTCATCTACACTGATTAAGTGACATCAATAAGGGATCATTGCTTTGACCCGGAGTCACCTGGTCAGTCTATGTCATGTTCCTAATGTTTTTTACACTCATGTTTTGTACACGCATTTCCCCAACTGTAATTCATCTCCCTCGGCGACCAGCCGTGTTCCATTATTCCCCACTACCACAGTCTTGGTGTTGACAGTTATTGCTCAGCTGCCACTAAACCATTATGGGTATTATATTATGGCCCTAGTGTTATGCTTGGCTAGCTGCCTCGTATGTAGGCTAGCTGTGCTATTTCGTGTGTTATTGATCAATGGTCCATGGGTGGTAAAGATGTTGTGGAGGGAGGTGAAACATATGTGTGTCTTTCTTCAGGGACCTATAGACAAAAACAAGTATGCTCTATGAGGAATGTGGTGAGAGTACAGTATATACTGAATGTAGCATTCTTCTTGACACTCCGTTTTTATTGAGATGTGGCCTGAACTCTGCTCCAACATGAGTGACAGTCATGTGAACAGACACCATGTGATGGACCAGTCAGAGAAATGAGACCAGTTAGCGGACTGTGCAATCACTTTAAAATGCATTAGTGGTCGGAGGGGACGAACATTGGATCTTCTCCCCAATGCCTTTTTCTTGTTCTTTTTTTGAGGAAAGACGAAATGAGAAATAGTCAGCGATAGACCGGCCAGTCCACTGAGGAAAACAACCCCCCATAGGGTTTAGTAGGGTGTCTGACATGAACGGAGAATATTTGATACTGTACTGTGGACACTTTGAGATCTATTGGATCTACTGTCTGGTACATAGACAGAAAAAGGGTCATGACGAAGAGAGAGAGCGAGAGAGAGAGAGAGAGAGAGACGTCAGAAGGAGGAAAATAAAGTGATATGATGAGGTGGGGTGCAGGCAGGATATACGTAGGTAGCCTACATACCGGTAGGTATCCAGGTAACGGTGGTGGCGGTAACGAAAGCGGGATGGTTGTGTCAGTGTGGGACCAGAATCCCCTGCAGCATCACAGCCCTGCTACGCTGTCACACACCCACACACCTAATGAGACGCTGATCCTGGAGAGCACACACACAAGCACACACACACCTTTCTGGGTTTAAAACGTGTTTCAGCAGCAGGCTACTGCTTACATTACATCTAAAATGCACAGTTTGAGATGAGGCCTGTTGAAATTAGGCCTGTTGATGTGAGGTCCCCAGTACTGCAGAGCACTGCTGAGTGTCCTGACATAAGGTGCACTCTTATAATTGGCTAGATGAATATCCTGCCGTCTGTATGAATCATCTGAAAAAAGGACAAAAAACATCAGCTGTGAGAGTAAGAATATCCAGCCATTCTAGGCGGCATTACAATGGCAGTACAATTGCAGTACAACGGCAGTACAATGGCAGTACAATGGCAGTACAACGGCAGTACAATGGCAGTACATATCAAGATTACTTATTATTGTCCTCTCTTCAGTTTGCTCCTCTAGTCATTGTACTGTAACTGGGTTGGAGAGCGAGGTAGCTTTTACAAATTCTGTGACATTATTCAACAATGAGCATTTCAGGGCATTGTTGTATTATTGTATATAAGGGTAGCTAGTTGGGTGACAGGAATGTGACAGTATAACTAATGATTATCTAGACAGACACAGAGCCAGGGAGGGGATAAGTGGACCCACCGGGCACAGAAGTCTATTCAACCTCTATTTCACCTTGGTTCAACTTAATTTCATTGAAATAACATTGAAATGACATTGATTCTGCCTCCCTCCCTTTTCTTTCCTCTTAATTAACCAAACCCAGCCCTTGAAATGTCTGACAGGTCATTTTTGTTATTAACAGTTGCTTGTGTATTGTTTGGAGATGCCATTTCAGAGGAGCGGCATTATATTGCTGGTCCGACCTATCAGCCTGACAGCTTTGTTTGTGCCGGAGAGCTTTTTGATAAACACTAACTGAAATAAATGAGCAAATTAAAAGCAGAATGCTTTGAATCATTCAGAGATATGAGCTGCAGCCTCCTCTAGCTGCACACACACACACACACACACACACACACAAACACACAAACACACACACACACACAAACTTTTATTGTCTGGGAGGGAGGGAGCAGACAGTGGACTCGCCATGATATTAATGACAGTGCTTCACAGGATATCATTAGAACAGGGAGAGGCATATCATGTAGAAGAGAGTGGCAGTAGACCAGCTATCACTCCAGACTAGCATGGGTCTAGCCTGAGTGCAAATCTGTTTGTGCTATCGTGCCTACCCCTTGTCATTCGGTGTCATGCCAAACAATGTCTGGCTTGACAAGGACAGCAGCACCAACAGATCTGGGACCAGGCTAGTGGAGGTCTGTCTGACAGGTGGACATGCCATATACCAGACAAAGTAAACAAGCAGTGTGTCTGCCTGCCAAGCAAACATGATACCAGTGGCCAATCAACTAGAACAGAGAGATGAACAGCCAAACAAGAAAATATAGAAAACAGCGTGGTGGTGTGTGGTGTGTCTCATTCTTAGATTTAATGACTTGTTAGCAAACTACTTTGCCACCATTTTACCACAGATGATCAAACGTTTACATTTGACTTTTTGAGAGACAAAAATAAAGGAAAGAGAAGTGAAAGAGAAAGAGAACAGAAATAGAACAGGCGAGGTGAAGAGAGAGAGAGAGGGCAAGACATGACAAGAACAAGTAGCAATGTGAAAAAAGGAGGAGGGGGAAAATGAGAAAGAGGAGAGAGGAGGAGGAGAGAGAGGAGAGAGGAGAGAGGAGGAGAGGAGAGAGGAGGAGAGAGGAGGAGAGAGGGGGGAGAGGGAGAGAGGAGAGAGAGGAGAGAGGAGGAGGAGAGAGAGGAGAGAAAGGAGAGAGGAGGATGAGAGAGAGGAGAGAGGAGGAGGAGAGAGAGGAGAGAGGAGGAGACAGAGGAGAGAGAGGACAGAGGAGGAGGAGAGAGAGGAGGAGGAGAGAGAGGAGAGAGAAGGAGGATAGATAGGAGAGAGAGGACAGAGGAGGAGGAGAGAGAGGAGGAGGAGAGAGAGGAGAGAGGAGAGGGGAGGAGGAGAGAGGAAAAGAGGCAAATACAGTGTGTCCAGGAAGTTGGTCTCTCTCTCTCTCTCCCTCATTATAGCATCGCACAACACGCCACGCTCCTCACAAGTAACAGTGAGATGGAGGCACCAGAACAGAACAAGGCAGGATGATGACGAGCAGCAAGGCTTTGTTGCTTTAGAGGCTCACATCTTCTCCTCCATATTGCCTTCCTCCATATTGCCTTCCTCCGTATTGCCTTCCTCCATATTGCCTTCCTCCATATTGCCTTCCTCCGTATTGCCTTCCTCCGTATTGCCTTCCTCCGTATTGCCTTCCTCCGTATTGCCTTCCTCCGTATTGCCTTCCTCCGTATTGCCTTCCTCCGTATTGCCTTCCTCCGTATTGCCTTCCTCCGTATTGCCTTCCTCCGTATTGCCTTCTCTACAACTATTTATCTCTATGAATGTGGAGCAGAAATAGGCCTACTATTTCTGGCTCATGTCAGGTTTTGAGATATTGTTATAGGAGAGTATTGACATGTAAAATGTCAAAACCTGGGGCAGAAAGAAGGATAATGTCTATTTTCTTTACCTTTGTGTTCAGTATCTATACGCCCACAGGAATACAGCCTTTAAGTCTTTCACCATCAGGTTTTTTTTTTCTAGCTATCTGTTAAAAATCTATTTATATCATTCTATTTATCTGCAACATGTCAGAACTAAACCTTGGGGTCCCTCTCAAGGTCTCTCCGTCTTCCCCCTCTCTCTCTCTTCCTCTTCTTCCCTCTCTCTTACCTCAGAGTTATGAGAAGACATACCCTCAGAGACTTAGTAAAAGAGGAGGGGAAGAAGGGAGGAAGGGAGAGGAGGAGAAGATACGCGTATACAGTGGCTTGTGAAAGTATTCACCCACCTTGGCCATTTTCCTATTTTGTTGTCTTACAACCTGGAATTAAAATGGATTTTTGGGGGGTTTGTATCATTTGATTTACACAACATGCCTACCACTTTGAAGATGCAAAATATTTTTCTTGTTAAACAAACAAGAAATAAGACAAAAAAACAGAAAACTTGAGCGTGCATAACTATTCACCCCTCCAAAGTCATTACTTTGTAGAGCCACCTTTTGCAGCAATTACAGCTGCAAGTCTCTTGGGGTATGTCTCTATAAGCTTGGTACATCTAGCCACTGGGATTTTTGCCCATTCTTCAAGGCAAAACTGCTCCAGCTCCTTCAAGTTGGATGGGTTCCACTGGTGTACAGCAATCTTTAAGTCATACCTCTGATTCTCAATTGGATTGAGGTCTGGGCTTTGACTAGGCCATTCCAAGAAGCAGTATGCTTAGGGTCATTGTCCTGCTGGAAGGTGAACCTCCGTCCCAGTCTCAAATCTTTGGAAGACTGAAGCAGGTTTCCCTCAAGAATTTCCCTGTATTTAGCGCCATCCATCATTCCTTCAATTCTGACCAGTTTCCCAGTCCCTGCCGATGAAAAACATCCCCACAGCATGATGCTGCCACCACCATGCTTCACTGTGGGGATGGTGTTCTCGGGGTGATGAGAGGTGTTGGGTTTGCACCAGACATAGCGTTTTCCTTGATGGCCAAAAAGCTCAATTTTAGTCTCATCTGACCAGAGTACCTTCTTCCATAGGTTTGGGGAGTCTCCCACATGGCTTTTGGCGAACACCAAACGTGTTTGCTTAATTTTTTCTTTAAACAATGGCTTTTTTCTGGCCACTCTTCCGTAAAGCCCAGCTCTGTGGAATGTACGGCTTAAAGTGGTCCTATGGACAGATACTCAAATCTCCGCTGTGGAGCTTTGCAGCTCCTTCAGGGTTATCTTTAGTCTCTTTGTTGACTCTGATTAATGCCCTCCTTGCCTGGTCCGTGAGTTTTGGTGGGCGGCCCTCTCTTGGCAGGTTTGTTTTGGTGCCATATTCTTTCCATTTTTTAATAATGGATTGAATAATGCTCCGTGGGATGTTCAAAGTTTATAACCCAACCTTGATCTGTACTTCTCCACAACTTTGTCCCTGACCTGTTTGGAGAGCTCCTTGATCTTCATGGTGCCGCTTGCTTGGTGGTGCTCCTTGCTTAGTGGTGTTGCAGACTCTGGGGCCTTTCAGAACAGGTGTATATATACTGAGATCATGTGACAGATCATGTGACACTTAGATTGCACACAAATTGACTTTATTTAACTAATTATGTGACTTCTGAAGGTAATTAGTTGCACCAGATCTTATTTAGGGGCTTCATAGCAAAGGAGTGAATACTTATGCATGCACCACTTTTCCGTTATTTATTTTTTTAGAATGTTTTGAAACTTCACCAATTTGGACAATTTTGTGTATGTCCATTACATGAAATCCAAATAAAAATCAATTTAAATTACAGGTTGTAATGCAACAAAATAGGAAAAATGCCAAGGGGGATGAATACTTTTGCAAGGCACTGTAGCTCTTATAGATCAATCTGGAGACACTTTTGCCTATCCACATTCGTTTCATGCGTATCAAACAGAATTGCGATTTTTCAAACAAACCACATCAACAGTACTTGACTTGGGCAGGAGCTCACTGGAGCGGAGTACCGGCCCCTCAAATGTCTACTGCTTGAGCTCCTGTTCCTAAATGTAAACAGTACCAGCACCCAAAATGAGGACCAGCACCTATTTCAGTCCAAGTCATGCACTGCATATCAAGGTATTTGAAGTGGTTGATATATCCCTTGACTGTGTGAGACTGGTGCGTGTGAGGCTGGTGCATGTGTGTGTGTGTGGGTGGGTGTCTGCTGTGCCCTTTACAGACAGAATGGAAGAGAGACTCTCACATTTCCTGCTGATCAATAATACAGAACCCTGCCAGACTGAGAAAGAGCCATCAGTACGCCAGCTTTAAGGTTCACCTCAGACCTGGATTCAAATAGTATCTGTTTTCTTTCAATTACTTTGAGCGTTTGATTGAACTTGCCTGGATTGCTAGGTAGGCAGGGTTTGCATTTCTGGGACGATTCCAGTGGTTGATTTATGACAGACAAGCTTAATCAAGCACAGTTGAAGTATTTTAAAGATAACAAATACTATTTGAATCCAGGTCCCAGCTCACTCTGACGCACCACATCAAGGGTGTCAAACTCATTTTGCCCCGGGGGATGCATTCGGTCTTCAACACTGAAAATGTATTTATCCATCGTTTTTGGAATTTTCAATGCTCCCTGACTGTCTAGCTTTCATTTAGTGGACCGTATGTTTGACACCCCTGCACTACAAGCTCCATGGTAGGGTTAACATTTCCCCGTGTCAGATCATTATAGGGCTTCTGTTTCAAGACCTTTTACATTAAAACAATAAAGTTAATCTGATATAATTTTATCGAATCTAATCAAATTGTATATTATCTAATCAAATTTTACTTTATCATTCTGCTTGCCAAATAAAACCAGTTTAATCGCGAGCTTGTGGGATTAGAACTCACAACCACTGAACTTCAAGCCACCAATCAGTCATAGCAGTTGGGAAAAAGTACAACGAGTTGGCATGACCACCATTGTCATCTATTTATTGTTATGATGGATGTAGCTATGAATATAAACATACTGTATAATCCTCATAGCCTACATGTTTTTTTTTCTTCGTAAAAGCACATAGATGTGTATAAAACGGTAAGCAAAAATGTTTAATTTGGTCATATGCGGAAATGTGCCTTACTGCCTTTTGAATTTTATGTAGCGTCAGTAGTCTAGTCAAGGAAGCATCATGCAAAATATATTGGCACACAAGACCATTGTCAAATAAGGTGCGCTGTCACCTGATTTTATAGTAAGCCTTGAGGTGGTCCCACCCAGCACATCTAGAAGGGAGTGTGTTACATACCGAACCCCTCCCTTGAGATGACGTGCCTCTACATCACGATTTCAACAGAGTTGAACCGCTAGGGGCCAAAAGAGCTAGATTTACTACTAAAACACAAAATATCACTTTTGCAACGAACTGTCAAAATGAAGACCAGAATTGACGTTTCACAAAAACAAAAAAAATCATGAAAGTTACTCTTTAACCAGGCAAGTCAATTAAGAATAAATTCTTATTTACAATGACGGCCTGGTAAGAGCCAAAAGGCCTCCTGTGGGGATTGGGGCTGGGATAAAAAATAAAAATAAAAAATACGGACAGAACACAGACAGAAAACACTGGCAACAGCACAAATACAACAGCAAACAAACTGTGGATGTGTGTGTGTGTGTGTGTGTGTGTGCATGTGTGAAATAATACAACGAATCAGTAAAACAACATGCTTCCTTACATAATGGAACACAAACTAGTGACATTGGGTGACAACTAGAAACAACTACATGACTCATCAACCTGTTCATCTATTTGTCCTTTGAACTCCTCCAGGGACACCAGGTCCTGGAGTTTTAGGTTGGCTTGGAGGGAATTCCAAGACCAGGGGGCTGAGTAATGAAAATACCTTTTTCCATGTTCGGTTCTAATTTTCATGACTCTTAAAACAAGATTGAGATCTGAGCTTGCATGTGTTTTCATTTCGAGCTAGAAGAGAGGATAGATACAATTTACGTTTTCCTAAAATGGCCTTATAAATAAGAATGTACCAGTGTTTGAGCCTGCATCTTGCAAGTGATGTCCACCTGACAGTACTGTAGATATCACAATGGTGAGTTAGATGTCTCTGATTGGTGACAAAACGGTGACAAAACTTTGTGCCGGTAATAAAACCCAATACGCAGCTTGAGTTTCCTGACAAGGTTCTCTACGTGGGTGGTGAAACTCAACTTGTCATCCCCCCAAACTCCCAGATATTTCTACGTTTTGACTTGCTCTACTTGCTTCCAAGTTAGTAATTACATGGTTTTCAGAGTGTTTAGTATTGGAAAATACCATGCATTTTGTTTTAGAGGAATTCAGAACAAGCTTCAAATCGTACAGATTCTGTTGAATGATGTTAAAAGCGGTTTGAGCTTTTTCAAAAGCCAAAGTCAAACTGCTGCTACTTGAATAGAGAACAGTGTCATCCGCATACAAATGTACATCAGCTGTCTCAATATGTCTCCCAATGTTGTTTTTATATACAGTGGGTATAGAAAGTTACCACCCTCTTTCAAAATGTTTCAAAATACTGTATTTTACTGTTGGAATTTGTATTAATTTTCAGAGTTTATTAGATATTTTTTTCACTTGGATATTGTGGGTTACTGTGTGTAAATAAAGTAGGATTTTATGTGTTTTAATTTCAGGCTGTAATGCAACAAAAGGTGAACATTTTGAAAGGGGGTGGTGACTTTCTATACCCACTGTATATATATATATATATATATATATATATATATATATATATATATATATAGTCTTATATAGTCTGACAGCAAATAAACATAATGAAATAGGCTACAACATCATATTAGAGCTAGTTTACTACAGCTTCTCTCATCCCCCTCTTCTCTCATCCCCCTCTTCTCTCATCCCCTTCTTCTCTCATCCCCCTCTTCTCTCATCCCCCTCTTCTCTCATCCCCCTCTTCTCTCATCCCCCTCTTCTCTCATCCCCCCTTCTCTCATCCCCCTCTTCTCTCATCCCCTTCTTCTCTCACCCCCTTCTTCTCTCATCCCCCCTTCTCTCATCCCCTTCTTCTCTCATCCCCCATCCCCCTCTTCTCTCATCCCCTTCTTCTCTCATCCTCTTCTTCTCTCAACCCCTTCTTCTCTCATCCCCTTCTTCTCTCACCCCCCCTTCTCTCACCCCCTTCTTCTCTCATCCCATCTTCTCTCATCCCCTTCTTCTCTCATCCCCCTCTTCTCTCATCCCCCCTTCTCTCATCCCCCTCTTCTCTCATCCCCCCTTCTCTCACCCCCCTCTTCTCTCATCCCCTTCTTCTCTCATCCCCCCCTTCTCTCATCCCCTTCTTCTCTCACCCCCTCTTCTCTCATCCCCCCTTCTCTCATCCCCCTCTTCTCTCATCCCCCCTTCTCTCATCCCCCTCTTCTCTCATCCCCCTCTTCTCTCATCCCCCATCCCCCTCTTTTCTCATCCCCTTCTTCTCTCATCCCCCCTCTTCTCTCATCCCCCCACCCCCTTCTCTCATCCCCCCATCTCCCTCTTCTCTCATCCCCATCTTCTCTCATCCCCCATCCCCCCTCTTCTCTCACCCCCCCCACCCCCTTCTCTCATCCCCCATCCCCCTCTTCTCTCATCCCCTTCTTCTCTCACCCCCCTCTTCTCTCATCCCCCATCCCCTCTTCTCTCATCCCCATCCCCTCTTCTCTCATCCCCACATCCCCTCTTCTCTCATCCCCCCATCCCCTCTTCTCTCATCCCCCATCCCCTCTTCTCTCATCCCCACATCCCCTCTTCTCTCATCCCCTATCCCCTCTTCTCTCATCCCCCATCCCCTCTTCTCTCATCCCCACATCCCCCTCTTCTCTCATCCCCCTCTTCTCTCATCCCCCATCCCCTCTTCTCTCATCCCCCTCTTCTTTTGTTCTCTCTCTGTATAGAAATCCACTAGAGGAACAAGGACTCAATTTCTTTAACTCGGCAAGTCAGTTAAGAACAAATTCTTATTTACAATGACGTCCTACCAAAAGGCAAAAGGCCTCCTGCGGGGACGGGGGCTGGGATTAAAAATAAAAATATAGGACAAAACACACATCACGACAAGAGAGACACCACAACACCACATAAAGAGAGACCAGCAACACATGACAACACAGCATGGTAGCAACACCACATGACAACAACATGGTCACAACACAACATGGCAGCAGCACAACATGGTAGCAGCACAAAACATGGTACAAACATTATTGGGCACAGACAACAGCACAAAGGCAAGAAGGTAGAGACAACAATACATCACGCGAAGCAGCCACAACTCAAGGGAGAGAGACAGATTCCAGTAAATCAACACTCCATTCTCTCCCTCTCTCATCTCCCCTCTCCGCCCCACCTCTCCCATATCTCTCCTTTCCTCCTCTCCCCTCCACCTCTCCACCCTGTCTCTCCTCCTCTCCACTCCACCTCTCTCCCCTCTCCTCCTTTCCCTTCCATCTATCTCCTCCTCTCCTCTTCTCCCCCCCCCCCCTCCCCCTGCGTTGGCAGTCATAATGTAAGTAACCTAATTTATGTCCCTCTAACTGCCCTGAATGCCTCTGTCTATCCTACAGCTATTGTATGCAGTAATCATGCGCCTATGAACCTGAGTTATACTGTTAGCACGGAAGTGGTTTGCCCTAGTAGGAAGTCCATTGTGTGCAGCTCACCCTGCACTATCAGCTCAAACATAAATATCACTGTCATGTCTACCTCTGATAAGCCTTCCAGTAAAGCAATAAAAACAATCAACAATCCCAGAAAAGTGCTCAAAATAGCCCACTTTAACATATGTAGCCTAAGAAACAAGGTTCATGAAATCGATAACTTGCTAGTAAGATAACATTAATATACTGACTATCTCTGAAACGCACTTAGATAATACATTTGATGATACAATACATGGTTTCAACATCTTCAGAAGAGATCAATGGTGGATGTGATGCCGTTTATGTTCAGAGTCATATTCCTGTAAATCTTAGAGAGGATCTAATTTCCAATGCTGTTGAAGTAATATGCCTGCAGGTTCACCTGCCTCAACTAAAGCCCATTCTTGTGGGAAGCTGCTATAGGCCAAGTGCTAACAGTCAGTATCTGGATAACATGTGTGAAATGCTTGATAATGGATGTGATATCTCCTCTCCTCTCCTCTCCTCTCCTCTCCTCTCCTCTCCTCTCCTCTCCTCTCCTCTCCTCTCCTCTCCTCTCCTCTCCTCTCCTCTCCTCTCCTCTCCTCTCCTCTCCTCTCCACCTCTCCACACCACCAGCCCAGAGATGATAACAATGAGGTCAAAGATGCATTATGTCTTTAGTGCATCTGTGTGTGTCTGTGTGTGTAGGCCCCCAGGGGTTTGTCTGAGTGGACAGCCCTAAGCTCCTGTGTTGAGAACATCAGTGGGATTGATCCTGTGATGGATCCTGTCTGTGTTTTCTCTCCTGGTGATTGAGCCAGCATGGAGCACCATGTCTATGGAAGAACTCTGGGGTAGGAGGAGAGGTGGGTACTGTAGAACAGACTCCTGATGTGGGGCTAGTGGTAGAAGGGGAGGAAGGAAAAGGGTCATTTCCTTGCCTGGACAGTGTGTTTAAGAGGGAGGACCTTTCTATCATAAAGACTGAAGCAGACATATTAGATTAGACCCATGTTCTACTACAGCCACACTGGAAACTCAACAGAGCCTCATCCGGTTCCATTCTATCTCTCCCTGTCCTTCGTTTCCCTCGTTTGCGTGTGTTAACTCTGAGTGGGCTATTGAGTGCCCACTTAATGGTGATTTGTGATGAATGCGAGGGATGAGCGAAAGAAGAGAGAGCAGAGAGAGCAGAGAGAGCAGAGAGAGAGGAGAGAGAGAGCAGAGAGAGCAGAGAGAGAGCAGAGAGAGAGAGCAGAGAGAGAGAGAGAGCAGGAGAGAGCAGAGAGAGCAGAGAGAGAGAGCCCCAGGACAACAACAACAACACAATTAGACCCAACCAAATCATGAGAAAACAAAAAGAAAATTACTTGACACGTTGGAAAGAATTAACAAAAAAACAGAGCAAATTAGAATGCTATTTGGCCCTAAACAGAGAGTACACAGTGGCAGAATACCTGACCGCTGTGACTGACCCAAACTTAAGGAAAGCTTTGACTATGTACCGACTCAATGAGCATAGCCTTGCTATTGAGAAAGGCCACCGTAGGCAGACCTGGCTCTCAAGAGAAGACAGGCTATGGGCACACTGCCCACAAAATGAGGTGGAAATTGAGCTGCACTTCCTAACCTCCTGCCAAATGTATGACCATATTAGAGACACATATTTTCCTCAGATTACAGAGATCCACAAAGAATTTGCAAACAAACCCAATTTTGATAAACTCCTTTATCTACTGGGTGAAAAACCACAGTGTGCCATCACAGCAGCAATATTTGTGACCTGGGCAACCAGTGAAGGGCAACCAGTGAAGAACAAACACCATTGTAAATACAACCCATATTTATGTTTATTTATTTTCCCATTTGTACATTAACTATTTGCACATTGTTACAACACTGTATATATACATAATATGACATTTGAAATGTCTTTATTCTTTTGGAACTTCTGAGTGTAATGTTTACTGTTAATATTTATTGTTTATTTCACTTTTGTTTACTATCTACTTCACTTTCTTTGGCAATGTTAACATACGTTTCCCATGCCAATAAAGCCCTTAAATTGAAATTGAAATTGAGAGCAGAGAGAGAGCAGAGAGAGAGAGCAGAGAGAGAGCAGAGAGAGAGAGCAGAGAGAGAGCAGAGAGAGAGAGCAGAGAGAGAGAGAGCAGGAGAGAGCAGAGAGAGCAGAGAGAGAGAGCCCCAGGACAACAACAACAACACAATTAGACCCAACCAAATCATGAGAAAACAAAAAGAAAATTACTTGACACGTTGGAAAGAATTAACAAAAAAACAGAGCAAATTAGAATGCTATTTGGCCCTAAACAGAGAGTACACAGTGGCAGAATACCTGACCGCTGTGACTGACCCAAACTTAAGGAAAGCTTTGACTATGTACCGACTCAATGAGCATAGCCTTGCTATTGAGAAAGGCCACCATAGGCAGACCTGGCTCTCAAGAAAAGACAGGCTATGGGCACACTGCCCACAAAATGAGGTGGAAATTGAGCTGCACTTCCTAACCTCCTGCCAAATGTATGACCATATTAGAGACACATATTTTCCTCAGATTACAGAGATCCACAAAGAATTTGCAAACAAACCCAATTTTGATAAACTCCTTTATCTACTGGGTGAAAAACCACAGTGTGCCATCACAGCAGCAATATTTGTGACCTGGGCAACCAGTGAAGGGCAACCAGTGAAGAACAAACACCATTGTAAATACAACCCATATTTATGTTTATTTATTTTCCCATTTGTACATTAACTATTTGCACATTGTTACAACACTGTATATATACATAATATGACATTTGAAATGTCTTTATTCTTTTGGAACTTCTGAGTGTAATGTTTACTGTTAATATTTATTGTTTATTTCACTTTTGTTTACTATCTACTTCACTTTCTTTGGCAATGTTAACATACGTTTCCCATGCCAATAAAGCCCTTAAATTGAAATTGAAATTGAGAGAGAGCAGAGAGAGAGAGCAGAGAGAGAGCAGAGAGAGAGAGAGCATAGAGAGAACAGAGAGAGAGCAGGGAGAGAACAGAGAGAGAGAGAGAGAGAACAGAGAGAGAGAGAGAGCATAGAGAGAACAGAGAGAGAGCAGGGAGAGAACAGAGAGAGAGAGAGAGCATAGAGAGAACAGAGAGAGAGCATAGAGAGAACAGAGAGGGAGAGAACAGAGAGAGAGCAGAGAGAGACTAGGGAGAGAGCAGAGAGAGAGCAGAGAGAGAGCAGAGAGAGGAGAGAGAGAGCAGAGAGAGAGAGGAGAGAGAACAGAGAGAGAGAGAGAGGATAGAGAGAACAGAGAGAGAGCAGAGAGAGAACAGAGAGAGAGAGCATAGAGAGAACAGAGAGAGAGCAGAGAGAGAACAGAGAGAGAGAGAGCATAGAGAGAACAGAGAGAGAGCAGAGAGAGAGCAGAGAGAGCGCAGCGAGAGAGCAGAGAGAGAGCAGAGAGAGCAGAGAGAGAGAGGAGAGGAGAGAGAGACTAGAGAGAACAGAGAGAGAGCAGAGAGAGAACAGAGAGAGAGAGAACAGAGAGAGAGCAGAGAGAGACTAGGGAGAGAGCAGAGAGAGAGCAGAGAGAGCAGAGAGAGAGGAGAGAGAGCAGAGAGAGAGCAGAGAGAGAGCAGAGAGAGCAGAGAGAGGAGAGAGAGCAGAGAGAGAGCAGAGAGAGAGCAGAGAGAGTGGGACATGGTGAGAAAGGTCTTGCTGTTGCCTGCTCTGCTCTGTGTGATTAGTGGGTAGCTAGGGCTATAAACACACACTCACACACATGCACACACTCACACCACACACACAGTAAATGAGAGCCTGTGATAGCTCCACTCACCACAAAACAATCAAGTGTCTTGGCAGTTGGTAAATATGGCCATGTGAATGCATTATCATTAATGACCAATAGACAGGTGGCTGGGCTGAGACAGTCGTCATGGCCACAGACATTGGGCCTGTTTCCCAGTGTGTGTACATAGTCTACCATAGGAGGGAAAACACAGCGGTCTAAATGGCATCCCCGTTTACTTCAAATGTCTACACCAACTCAAACAGTGTTCTAGTGGATGTGGAGTGTGTGACTGACATGCTAACTACACCGGCCAAGCACGCGTTGAGTTTGTCCATCCACACTTGACCTGATCATGACACTGCAGGGTAAAATAACAAAACCAACTGTGAACCAACTATATTAATTTGGGTGCATGTTGAAACACACATGAAACATTCATGGACATTTAGCTAGCTTGCTATTACTAGATCATTTGCCCTGGGAGATGAACGTTGGTTTGTTATTTTACCTGAAATGCATATGGCTCTTATTTTATCTGGATCTTTGGATCTTTGTAGAATTTTGACCAGGAGTCATACGAAATTGAGTGTTTCTCTACTCCGACTCTTAACACTAGAAAAGCTGGGCATCAAGCAATCCAGTTCTGAGCCAATGCATTCTAACAGTCTAATAAATACATTTCATATGCCATTGCAAAAATAATCTTTTGGTTGTGTTTATGAACACAAAACACCACTCAAGACCACTTCAAGTGTTATACACCATCACAAAGAAACATTAAACAACTAATAAATTGTATTTCAAAAGATCAGAATAGCATATTTTAAGTTTTATTATGTCAGTAGTCTGTATTTAGTAGTCTATGGTTTTAGTAGTCTATGGCAACACTATGCTGCCGTGCAGCGCATGGAATGAGCGCAATAGCTGCAGTGGCACGAAAGGGCTGTGTTCGTTTTTAGTTAGTTATCTATGATTAATCTCTCCTCATTCATCTTTTAAATACTCACGTGGGTTTTTATGCTCCTAAAAAACAATGAGTAGATGGGACAGGCGGAAGTTGCAGCAAGTCAAGCGTCTCAAATAGAACAAAGTTCTATTTTAGTGCCTATTTTTGCGCCTGACAATGCAGATGCGCACGAGCAGTGTGGATGAAATGATTGAATAACATGTACAGTACATTTATTTAAATGCTTGTGCACGCAACATAGTCGGTCTGATTTGGGTGTGAGTTGACAGAGGAGAGGGCACAGGGGAATGGGAGAGATGAAAGGGGACGTTAGGTGTGTGTAGAAGAGACCAAATGGGAGGCTATCTATCCCAATATCTAGCTTTGTGCAGTAGGTTTCTAAGTGCTATTTATGTTGTGACTAAATGCACTGAGAACCAGACAGATAATGGAGACACATCAAGATATCTCTACGTAGAGAACCACACAAACTTTTCCCACAAACTCTGACTTCCAGTTGAAAACTAAATAGCTGGTCAAGTCTGCTCATCATCAACACGATTTCATTTAGTTTCAGCTCTATTTCATTTAATTTGATTGATTATGATCCTAAACATCATCATTCATTGTGGCGTTTGCTGGTTTATCACAAACATCTCTATTGAAGGGTGGTTCTCAATGTGATACAGCAAAGTGAGCGTGAAAGCAGCTATGGAGGGAGGTGGCATTGAGAGAGGAGGGATTGATTGATGGATTGATCTGATAATTGTTTGTTTTCTCTCTTTCTCTCTCTTGCTCTCTCCTTCTCCCTCTCGCTCTTTCCTTCTCCCTCTCGCTCTCTCTCGCCCTCTCTCTTTGTCTCTTTGTCTCTTTGTCTCTTTGTCTCTTTGTCTCTCTCTTTCTCTCTCTCTCTCTGTCTGTCTCTCTCTCTCTCTCTCTCTCTCTCTCTCTCTCTCTCTCTCTCTCTCTCTCTCTCTCTCTCTCTCTCTCTCTCTCTCTCTCTCTCTCTCTCTCTCTCTCTCTCTCTCTCTCTCTCTCTCTCTCTCTCTCTCTCTCTCTCTCTCTCCCTCTGTATGGGTGGATTCAATCTGGGGCCAAGGGCACTCAAGGTCGGGAATTCCTGCATCACTTCCTGTGGGAGACAGGGGGCGTGGCTGGAGAAGAGCATGGAAGCGGGACTAGAGGAGTGGAATGGTGGGTATACCCCTCAGAGACACCTAGTTCTCTGCTGCTGACAGGAGAGAGGTGAGAAACACTAAAAAATGATGGATGGGTGTGGTGAAAAATGTAAGGAAGTGGAGAGCGAGGTAGAGCGAGGTAGAGCGAGGTAGAGCGAGGTAGAGAGAGAGAGAGGGCAAGGGCCTTCTATTTAATCAAATGGAACATAACATTTGACATCCCAATTAGGATCATGCGAAAAATAGTTGAATAATCTATAGAACCCATTGCCCTCATATGGTTGTGAGGTCTGGGGTCCACTCACCAACCAATAATTCACAAAATGGGACAAACACCAAATTGAAACTGTGTGCAGAATTCTGCAAAACATTCTCAGTGTACAACATAAAACCCCAAATAATGCATGCAGAGCAGAATTAGGCCGATACTGGCTAATGAATTACATCCTGAAAAGAGACGATAAATTCTACAACCACCTAAAAGGAAGCAATTTTTAAACCTTCTATAACAAACCCATTACCTATAGAGAGATTAACCTAGAGAAGAGTCCCCTCACTCAGTTGGTTCTGGGGCTCTGTTCACAAACACAAACAGACCCTACAGAGCCCCAGGACAGCAATACAATTAGACCCAACTAAATCATCAGAAAACAAAAAGATAATTACTTGATACATTTTAAAGAACTAACCAAAAAAACTGTGCAAACTGGAATGCTATCTGGCCCTAAACAGAGAGCACACAGTGGCAGAATACCTGACCACTGTGACTGACCCAAAATGAAGAAAAGCTTTGACTATGTACTGACTCAGTGAGCATAGCCTTGCTATTGAGAGAGGCTGGCATAGACAGACCTGGCTCTCAAGAGAAGACAGGCTATGTGCACACTGCCCACAAAATGAGGTGGAAACTGAGATACACTTCCTAACCTCCTGCCAAATGTATGACCATATTAGAAACACATACAGTGCATTCGGAAAGTATTCAGACCCCTTCCACATTTTGTTAAGTTACAGACTTATTCTAAAATGTATTAAATTATGTTTTTCTCATCAATCTACAGTACACACAATACCCCATAATGACAAAGCAAAAACAGGTTTGCAGATTTTTTTTCAAATGTAAAAAAATAAATAAAAAGATACACTGCTCAAAAAAATAAAGGGAACACTTAAACAACACAATGTAACTCCAAGTCAATTGTCACACCCTGGCTCTGGGACTCATTATGTTGAGCCAGGGTGTGTGCATTCTATGTGTTCATGTTCTATGTTGGGTGTCTAGGTTGTCGATGTCTATGTTTGTATTGAGTGACTCCCAATCGGAGGTAACGAGTGTCAGCTGTCGGCTCGTTATCTCTGATTGGGAGCCATATTTAAACTGTGTGTCTTCACCTTGTGTTTGTGGGTTTTTGTTCCGTGTTCAGTCAGTGTTACTGTGGACTTCACGATCGTGTTTTGTTTTGTACTTGTGCTTTAACTAATTAAAGTCATGTTCGTTTCACACGCTGCGCCTTGGTCCACTCCTTACCCAGACGATCGTGACAGAAAAACCCACCATACCAGGACCAAGCAGCGTGTCCAGGAACAGGCAACCTGGACGTGGGAGCAGCGTCGGAGGGTCGAGAGGCAACCCCAATAAATTTTTAGGGGGGGGCACACGGCATGGACGACGGGGCTGACGGAGGCAAAGATGGGGCGAATCCAGGAGGCCACCAGGCCAGGGGTACACCGCCCTGTACGTCCTGTGCAGATGCCTCACACAGAGTGTGTGAGGGCAGGCATTCAGCCAGGACGGGTGGTGGCCGCTCTTCACTCCAGGCCTCCTATCCGTCTCCACAGCCCGGTTCGGCCTGTCCCTGCTCCACGCAGCAAGCCTACGATGTGCGTCGCCAGCCCGGTCCGGCCTGTTCCTGCCACCCGCACCAAGTCTACGGTGCGCGTCGCCAGCCCGACCCGGCCTGTTCCTGCCACCCGCACCAAACCTACGGTGCGCTGTCGCCAGCCTGGTCCGGCCTGTTCCTGCCACTCGCACCAAACCTACGGTGCGCGTCGCCAGCCCGGTCCGGCCTGTTCCTGCCACCCGCACCAAGTCTACGGTGCGCGTCGCCAGCCCGACCCGGCCTGTTCCTGCCACTCGCACCAAACCTACGGTGCGCGTCGCCAGCCCGGTCCGGCCTGTTCCTGCCACCCGCACCAAGTCTACGGTGCGCGTCGCCAGCCCGACCCGGCCTGTTCCTGCCACTCGCACCAAACCTACGGTGCGCGTCGCCAGCCTGGTCCGGCCCGTCTCTCTTCCACGCACCAAGCCAGGGGTGCGAGTCGTCAGCCTGGTAAGGCCCATTCCTCCTCCACGCACCAGGCCAGGGGGGCGCGTCGTCAGCCTGGTAAGGCCCGTTCCTCCTCCACGCACCAGGCCAGGGGTGCGAGTCGACAGACTGGACCAGGGGCGCATTGGGGGGTGTATTGTAGGGTGGTGGTCAAGGCCGGAGCCAGAACCGCCACCGAGGAGGTATGCCCGCCCAGCCCTCCCCTGTTTGGGGGTTTTTGAGGCGCGGTCGCAGTCCGCGCCTTTAGAGGGTACTGTCACACCCTGGCTCTGGGACTCATTATGTTGAGCCAGGTGTGTGCATTCTATGTGTTCATGTTCTATGTTGGGTGTCTAGGTTGCCGATGTCTATGTTTGTATTGAGTGACTCCCAATCGGAGGTAACGAGTGTCAGCTGTCGGCTCGTTATCTCTGATTGGGAGCCATATTTAAACTGTGTGTCTTCACCTTGTGTTTGTGGGTTTTTGTTCCGTGTTCAGTCAGTGTTACTGTGGACTTCACGATCGTGTTTTGTTTTGTACTTGTGCTTTAACTAATTAAAGTCATGTTCATTTCACACGCTGCGCCTTGGTCCACTCCTTACCCAGACGATCGTGACATCAATCACACTTCTGTGAAATCAAACTGTCCACTTAGGAAGCAACACTGATTGACAATAAATGTCACATGCTGTTGTGCAAATGGAATAGACAACAGGTGGACATTATAGGCAATTAGCAAGACACCCCCAATAAAGGACTGGTTTTGCAGGTGGTGACCACAGACCACTTCTCAGTTCCTATGCTTCCTGGCTGATGTTTTGGTCACTTTTGAATGCTGGCGATGCTTTCACTCTAGTGGTAGCATGAGACGGAGTCTACAACCCACACAAGTGGCTCAGGTAGTGCAGCTCATCCAGGATGGCACATCAATGCGAGCTGTGGCAAGAAGGTTTGCTGTGTCTGTCAGCGTAGTGTCCAGAGCATGGAGGCGCTACCAGGAGACAGGCCAGTACATCAGGAGACGTGGAGGAGGCCGTAGGAGGGCAACAACCCAGCAGCAGGACTGCTACCTCCGCCTTTGTGCAAGGAGGAGCAGGAGGAGTACTGCCAGAGCCCTGCAAAATGACCTCCAGCAGGCCACAAATATGCATGTGTCTGCTCAAACGGTCAGAAACAGACGCCATGAGGGTGGTATGAGGGCCCGACGTCCACAGGTGGGGGTTGTGCTTACAGCCCAACACCGTGCAGGACGTTTGGCATTTGCCAGAGAACACCGAGATTGGCAAATTCGCCACTGGCGCCCTGTGCTCATCACAGATGAAAGCAGGTTCACACTGAGCACATGTGACAGACGTGACAGAGTCTGGAGACGCCGTGGAGAACGTTCTGCTGCCTGCAACATCCTCCAGCATGACCGGTTTGGTGGTGGGTCAGTCATGGTGTGGGGTGGCATTTATTTGGGGGGCCACACAGCCCTCCATGTGCTCGCCAGAGGTAGCCTGACTGCCATTAGGTACCGAGATGAGCTCCTCAGACCCCTTGTGAGACCATATGCTGGTGCGGTTGGCCCTGGGTTCCTCCTAATGCTAGACCTCATGTGGCTGGAGTGTGTCAGCAGTTCCTGCAAGAGGAAGGCATTGATGCTATGGACTGGCCCGCCCGTTCCCCAGACCTGAATCCAATTGAGCACATCTGGGACATCATTTCTCGCTCCATCCACCAATGCCACGTTGCACCACAGACTGTCCAGGAGTTGGCGGATGCTTTAGTCCAGGTCTGGGAGGAGATCCCTCAGGAGACCATCCGCCACCTCATCAGGAGCATGCCCAGGCGTTGTAGGGAGGTCATACAGGCACGTGGAGGCCACACACACTACTGAGCCTCATTTTGACTTGTTTTAAGGACATTACATCAAAGTTGGATCAGCCTGTAGTGTGGTTTTCCACTTTAATTTTGAGGGTGACTCCAAATCCAGACCTCCATGGGTTGATACATTTGATTTCCATTGATAATTTTTGTGTGATTTTGTTGTCAGCACATTCAACTATGTAAAGAAAAATGTATTTAATAAGATTATTTCATTCATTCAGATCTAGGATGTGTTATTTTAGTGTTCCCTTAATTTTTTTGAGCAGTGTACCTTATTTACATAAGTATTCAGACCCTTTCCTACGAGACTCGAAATTGAGCTCAGGTGCATCCTGTTTCCATTGATCATCCTTGAGATGTTTCTACAACTTGATTGGAGTCCACCTGTGGTAAATCCAATTGATTGGACATGATTTGGAAAGGCACACACCTGTCTATTTTTATATAATTTTTTTATTTTACCTTTATTTAACTAGGCAAGTCAGTTAAGAACAAATTCTTATTTACAATGACGGCCTACACCGGCCAAACCCGGACGACGCTGGGCCAATTGTGCGCCTCCCTACGGGACTCCCAATCACGGCCGGTTGTGATGCAGCCTGGAATCGAACCAGGGGTCTGTAGTGACGCCTCAAGCACTGAGATGCAGTGCCTTAGACCGCTGCGCCACTCGGGAGCCCTATAAGGTCCCACTGTATGTCAGAGCAAAAACCAAGCCATGAGGTCGAAGGAATTGTCCGTAGAGCTCCGAGACAGGATTGTGTCGAGGCACAGCTCTGGGGAAGGGTACCAAAAAATGTCTGCAGCATACAGTGGCCTCCATCATTCTTAAATGGAAGAAGATTGGAACCACCAAGACTCTTCCTAGAGCTGGCCGCCTGGCCATACTGAGCAATCGGGGGAGAAGGGCCTTTGTCAGGGAGGTGACCAAGAACCCGATGCTCACTCTGACAGAGCTCCAGAGTTCCTCTGTGGAGATGGGAGAACCTTCCAGAAGGACAACCATCTCTGCAGCACTCCACCAATCAGGCATTTATGTTAGAGTGGCCAGAGGGAAGCCACTCCTCAGTAAAAGGCACATGACAGCCCGCTTGGTGTTTGCCAAAAGGCACCTAAAGGACTCTCAGACCACGAGAAACAAGATTCTCTGGTCTGATGAAACCAAGATTGAACTCTTTGGCCTGAATGCCAAGTGTCACGTCTGGAGGAAACCCGGCACCGCTCATCACCTGGCCAATACCATCCCTACGGTGAAGCACGGTGGTGGCAGCATCATGCTGTGGGGATGTTTTTCAGCGGCAGGGACTGGGAGACTAGTCAGGAGAAACTCCCCAAATACAGGTGTGCCAAGCTTGTAGCGTCATAACCAAGAAGACTCGAGGCTGTAATCACTGCCAAAGGTGCTTCAACAAAGTACTGAGTAAAGGGTCTGAATACTTATGTAAATGTAATATTTCATTTGTTTAAATTTAATAAATTTGCTAACATTTCTAAAAACCAGTTTTTGCTTTTCATTATGGGGTATTGTGTGTAGATTGATGCGAAAACAACAACAATTTAATCCATTTTAGAATAAGGCTGTAACGTAACAGAATGTAGAAAAAGTGAAGGGGACTTTCCGAATGCACTGTATTTCCCTCAGATTACACAGACCCACAAAGAATTCTAAAGCAAATCAAATTTGATAAACTCCTATATATATTAGGTGAAATACCACAGTGTGCCATCATAGTAGCAATATGTATGACCTGTTGCCATACAAAAAGGGCAACCAGTGGAGCACAAAGAACATTGTAAATACAACCTATGTTTATCTATTTATGTATTTCAACTATTTGCACATTGTTACAACACTGTACTTAGCCAATAATATAACATTTGAAATGTCTCTATTCTTTTGAAACTCTTGTGAGTGTAATGTTTACTGTTCGTTTCTGATTGTTTGTTTTTAACTTTCTTTGGCAATGTAAACGTATGTTTCCCATGCCATTAAAAAATGTTTTAACCTTTATTTAACTAGGCAAGTCAGTTAAGAACAAATTGTTATTTACAATGACGCCTACCCCGGCCAAACCCTCCCCTAACCCGGTCGACGCTGGGCCAATTGTGCGCCGCCCTATGGGACTCCCGATCACGACCGGTTGTGATACAGCCCGGGTTCGAACCAGGGTCTGTAGTGACGCCTCTAGTCCTTTGAATTGAATTGAGAGAGCGAGAGATGCAGGAATGAGGGAGAGAGAGATACAGGAATGAGGGAGAGAGGGAACGATAGAGCTGACAATAAAGAGAAAAAGATGGAAAGAAATTAGGAGAGAGGGGGACAGAGAGATGAAGAGAGAGCCAGCAAGAGGGTTCTGACGAGAAAGAAAGCCATGTCAGCCATCTTGGCAGGTTGACTGGAGAGAGAGGAGGAAATCCACTCATCTGCGTTCCCAGTCTCTAGACAGAAAAGAGCCGAGTTGAGCTGCTCATTATTTCTCGTGTTTGTGTCATCTGTCCTCTGTCCTCTGTCCTCTGTCGCCTGTCTCTCTCTCTCTCTCTCTCTCTCTCTCTCTCTCTCTCTCTCTCTCTCTCTCTCTCTCTCTCTCTCTCTCTCTCTCTCTCTCTCTCTCTCTCTCTCTCTCTCTCTCTCTCTCTCTCTCTCTCTCTCTCTCTCTCTCTCTCTCTCTCTCTCTCTCTCGCTCTCTCTCTCTCTCTCTCTTGCGGTGGCTTAGTTAGCTTAGCGGTCTGTAGCTGTGGCCAACTGTTTCCCTCTACTACTAACGCCTCCCATCTACCCCACAGTCAACAGTTCAACAGCCCTCGTCCTCCACATACTCCTCACGTAGTCCCACGTCTCCCACAGGCACAATGCTCACTCTATGGACTCTAGCTAACTCTCACTCACCCCCTGTCCATTTCCTGCCCTGCTTCCCACACACCCTCTGAGCTGATGGGTTATTACTGCAGGTACACACACAGGCACACACACAGAGACACACACACAGAGACACACACAGAGGCACACACACGGAGGCACACACACGGAGGCACACACACGGAGGCACACACACGGAGGCACACACACATGGAGGCACACACACACGGAGGCACACACACACAGAGACACACACACACGGAGGCACACACACACAGAGACACACACACACAGAGACACACACACAGAGACACACACACACATAGACACACACACACAGAGACACACACACAGAGACACACACACAGAGACACACACACAGAGACACACACACACAGAGACACACACACAGAGACACACACACACACACACACACACACACAGAGACACACACACACAGAGACACACACACACACAGAGACACACCCACAGAGACACACATGCATGTAGGTGTAACGGAGTTAAGAACGTACCGTACCGCTCACTCCACTGCTAGCTTGAAATGTCACAGATGGAGCCATCCAATTGGTACCTTTTGGGTGTTTCAAACCGTTGGAACATTGTCAAGCAGGGCGGTCATGTGTGTTAGCAAAGCAGAGGTCCCGAGTTCCATCCAGGTATGAGCCGAATCAGGGGGAAGTGGTACTCGCTAAGCAAGCAACGTGATGTCCGTAACACAACTCCACAAGGCACAACTCCACCATGCAGTTCCCTGGTCCAGCCCCATGTCAACTGGGGCTAGAAACAGGTATAATTTTTTCCGCTGACTGTCTGTTAATGACACCCCATCATACAGAAAATCCAGGGGCGCAACTTTCACTGGGGATGGGCGTGTCACGTCCCCCAACATTCTGAAATTGCATTTTTGTGCCCCCCAGTTTTATCATTACTATGTGATTCAAAAAGCGGCGACGGTGTGCTTTAGGACCATGCGGACTCCTCCGAGCAGTCGGGTAGGCTGTGTTAAGGCAAAGCTTCTGGAAGGCTGGCTGGACCAGCACGGGAGAGTTGAACATAGTTCAGTGTGTATGTGTTGCGCTCTTTCACCGAGTTGTAAAAGCAAGCAGAGCAGAAACTGGCTACTCTTTAGTTGACTGATGTAGCTGGCAAGGTGACTGCTGTTTAACTTAACATAAAAAAACTAAACTAGTGTTTATTCGCAGTGCTGAGCTAGTATCGTAACTGACATGTAACATTAGCTAATGTTTCATCCCTTCTCGATTGAGGTAAATGAACTGCTTAAGTAGTTTTTTGGGGTATCTGTACTTTACTTTATTTATTTATATTTTTGACTACTTTTACTTTTACTTCACTACATTCCTAAAGAAAATAATGTCCGTACATTTTCAAAACAAGAAAATCGTGCCATCTGCTTTGCTTAATGGAAGGAATTTGAAATTATTTATAGTTTTACTTTTGATACCTAAGTATATTTTAGCAATTACATTTACTTTTGATACATAAGTATATTTTTACTTGAGTAACTTTCTATTAAGGTATCTATACTTTTACTCAAGTATGACAATTGGGTACTTTTGCCACCACTGCAAAGCAAAAACAGGTTTTTAGAACATTTAGCAAATTTTTATATATACAAAAAAAGAACGAAATATCCCATTTACAGAAGTTTTCAGACCCTTTCCTCAGTACTTTGTTGAAGCACCTTTGACAGCGATTACAGCCTCAAGTCTTCTTGGGTATGACGCTACAAGCTTGGCACACCTGTATTTGGGGAGTTTCTCCTATTCTTCTCTGCAGATCCTCTCAAGCTCGGTCAGGTTGGATGGGGAGCGTCACTGCACAGCTATTTTCAGGTCTCTCCAGAGATGTTCGATCGGTTTCAAGTCCGGGCTCTGGCTGTAACCATAGTAGCCTAACCTATGTGCACGTTGTGCCTTTTCCTTTTCAATGATGATTACATTTTTTGATTGCAGTTCGACACACTTTGGTTGAGCGCCCTCCACTTCTTTCCACTATAAATTCTAATCATATTTAAGTTCATCTCATATTCAAGTTAACTGCCACGTGATTCTCCGCCCATGCAGGCAGGCTACTCTATTTCAATGAGACCACACATACTGGGTGCACTTGAACTAGGAGAGGAGAGGAAGGCTACTGAAGTTGTAGCAGAGAATTCTGAGTGTGTGAATAATGTGATAAAGATGTGTTTTTAATACAACAGGTAGGATAACACATACAAAGCAGAAACAGGACCGTTTCTTTTTCTTTTTTTTATAAGGGGGTAGATCAGCTTTAATATTGCAGATACAGTGCCTTGCAAAAGTATTCACCCCCCTTGGCGTTTTTCCTATTTTGTTGCATTACAACCTGTAATTTTAATGGATTTTTATTTGGATTTCATGCAATGGACATACACAAAATAGTCAAAATTGGTGAAGTGGAATGAAAAAAAATTACTTGTTAAAAAAATAAAAAAATAAAAATAACGGAAAAGTGGTGCGTGCATATGTATTCACCCCCTTTGCTATGAAGCCCCTAAATTAGATCTGGTGCAACCAATTACCTTCAGAAGTCACATAATTAATTAAATAAAGTCCACCTGTGTGCAATCTAAGTGTCACATGATCTGTCACATGATCTCAGTGTATATACACCTGTTCTGAAAGGCCCCAGAGTCTGCAACACCACTAAGCAAGGGGCACCACCAAGCAAGCGGCACCATGAAGACCAAACTCTCAAAACAGGTCAGGGACAAAGTTGTGGAGAAGTACAGATCAGGGTTGGGTTATAAAAAATATCAGAAACTTTGAACATCCCACGGAGAACCATTAAATCCATTATTAAAAAATGGAAAGAATATGGCACCAAAACAAACCTGCCAAGAGAGGGCCGCCCACCAAAACTCACGGACCAGGCAAGGAGGGCATTAATCAGAGAGGCAACAAAGAGACCAAAGATAACCCTGAAGGAGCTGCAAAGCTCCACAGCAGAGATTGGAGTATCTGTCCATAGGACCACTTTAAGCTGTACACTCCACAGAGCTGGGCTTTACGGAAGAGTGGCCAGAAAAAAGCCATTGCTTTAAGAATAAAAATAAGCAAATACATTTGATGTTCGCCAAAAGGCATGTGGGAGACTCCCCAAACATATGGAAGAAGGTACTTGTCGTAGAAATATTTAACTCAAAAATATTTCTCAAGACACGGGAGCTTGTGAATCCAAAAATCAGACCTTTATTATCTAATAACAAATGGCGAGATGTTCCATGGAACAACTGTCTCTCTCTGGCTTAGACATCCCTTTTATACACACACACAAATACACAAACATGCGTACATGGCATATACAGTCACCCCCTTATGGCAAATTCCTAACTTATTTTAGTTCTACACCATCCTTCTTTTTCAACGTCCAGCTGTCACACAATGTCCACTCCAAAAGGTCATGAATGCTTTTTTCTATATGAAGCCTCTCATTCTATCATTCTATTGGCTGCGTGGCTTAGGCCCCTTCTTAAAAAAGAACTAATGTAACGCATACTGTTGAGAGCTTTTGTGAAAGAACACATACATTCATTTAAAACACAGCATATACTACATGGCTATATTCCTTATTTAAGCATGTATCTGGATTATAAAATATCAAACATGTTTATTATATTTTACCTTTGGCATCTCCCTACATGTGCCTTAATGATACATAAAATACTCTGTGATGTCACGAGAGGCTACACAGCTTTCAGCGGGATTGCTCAAGTAGTGCAAGGAGACCAGGTTCAACCAAAACAAGGATTTTATTAAAGGTCTTGGGAAACTAACGAAAGTATAACACAATTCTGTTCTCTGGTGGCTCTTTAAGGGTTAACAGTTCAGGGATGTCTCTTCCACATCCAAAATCATAACTCTCCCTCGCTCAAATAACTTTTCCCCAGTCTTACTGTATTCCACGTTGCAGCTAGTGGCCAACCCAGCAAAAAGTCCTTCCAAATGTCTCTCACGTATTTCCACAGGTGCATATATCCAAAGGTGAGTATTTCCCAAAGGTAAGTATCTCCAAATCCTTAGATTCCTCATGGAAGTGGACGTGCAGCACTCTTGTCCTCCAGAGAGCCCAGGTTGGAGACTGTGTCTCTTCCCTTCCCAAACCTTCAGCTCATCAGCTCCTCATTTGTTTCAGCTGCGTGGGAAGATTGGCCATAGAGGGGTGGAGTTCCCGACCATACCAGCAGATGGAGCCATAGCTGTCTGGGTTTGCAGCCACCTCAGGGGAATGTAACGTCCCTCCAGGACACAGCCTCTCGTGACATCACAACTCCTATATAATCCCCCCTTTTGGGACTTCCAACAAGTCCCAAGAAATACAAAGATTAATTTTTAAAATGAATGTAAGCATGTACATTTACTTATTCTTAGCCTTGCCATATGTGGTTACATTTTACATGCATATATTTAAACCAATATATCTTCCTCATTACTTGACCCATCCTGATGAGGACCCAAAGCCCAGTCAGGAATTGGTTACAAGTCTGGAAGGTTTTCCTCTAGATTAACCTCCACATTTTTCTATTGGGCTTTGTAACCATGGCAAGCCCACCCACCCCAAGGAACAACTCCATACAAACATTCAGGATTCCCAAATGGACAGTCCATTGGTCCTCCTTTAACATTACAAAACTTCCCATATTCATTTACATACTGTCCTGGAGCTCCCTGAACTGGGTGTATTTATTTGGCTGAACTAGTAACAATGGTCTGTACAGTCATTTGTTTTACTGTGGTTTGAATCAAAAGTGATTTTAACAGAGGTAGTATACAACAAAACACTACTCCCATCACTACAAGTGATATTCCTATCATTATTGCCATTTTTGTAAACATTGCACCCCATTTTCCCAAAGTTAATTCCATCCAGTCCCAAACATGAGCATCATACCCAGCATTATCCTTAACCTCTTTTCGTAGTCCCTTGAGTTTAGTCATTGCTTCAGTGAAAGAACCATCCGGGGCAGTATTATTGGGGATAAAACTACAACATTCATCTCCAAACATAACACAAACTCCACCTTTTTCCGCTAATAGCCAGTTTAAAGCCTGCCTATTCTGCCATGCCATTCTACTAGTAGCCTGTACTTGCTCTCCTAGAGCTGATAATGCAGAGTCTGTGTAATTAATAAACCTTTGTTGATTATAATAAATATAATTGATCCACTCAAGGTTTTTGTTGGTTGAAATCCAGACAAATATTGATTCAAATCCTGCTTTAATTTCATCTCTTGCCTTATGTTCATTTGGAATTCCTCTGGGTTGACCTATTGCATCTAAATATACTTTGGGGTCATGTTCATATGATCTTTTTACCCTTTTATTATTATTCTGTGCATCCCTATTTGTTGTTTTGTCTACCTCCCACTCTGATATAACCACCTCCTGAAGCATTTGTACTCTAGAACATACTCCCTTCCATCTTTTAGGCAAAGTAGCTCTAATCTTTTGTTCTCCACATACCCAAAAGAAATCTGCCACTGCCACCGATTGATCCTCATAAGGAAAAATCAATGGCATTGCCAGTGTTTGCTTCTCACATTCCCCAGGGTCACCCGGCCCTCCATTTTAGCTATTACCCCAGTCCTTGATCCTGCTGCCTGATAAACCGCTCTGTGGGGGGTATCTGCATTCCAGGACATATCTTTATTTAGGTGCCATGTGGTCTCACACTTTCCCTTAAATTTTCCCAAATCGTGCTCCCCATCCGTTTTATTGTAGCATTCATAATTTTGATTATAATCTATACGGTATTTTTCCGGCGCTTCCATTTTTCTGGGCTCTATCCTGATATCTATTTTTTTACACCACTCTCCCCATCCTACTTGATTATAGAATATGTAATGATAGGGATTTCCCCAAAATGATAAACATTCTGCAGGACAGTAGGGCCTTTCTCCTCTTTTAAGATGACAGTAGTTTCGTTTAAAGTTAGCACAGTCCTTGTAACTGTGTGGACTTGGTATTACTATCAATTATTTTAACGGAGAAGGAGCACATACTAAACAATTCGTTTTTCTATTAATTATTTTAGCTGAATATAGTGCCCATTTGTACCAATCAATTTGCATGGCTCCCTCCCATAGCCTTTCTATTTTTATTGATGCTTTCATTACTTTCGGTATTACTGTTGGGGCTGAGGTAGATTGTCTATTTTCCTGATTTCCCCAATTAGTTAAAGAATCCCATACATTTTGAAAAAACCCAGTTGTTTCTATTTTTTCTAATCCTGTCTTTGTTGGTTCTACTGCTATAGTAATTAGTGGTCCTTGGGTAACGATCATAGCTACATTAACTATTTCAGGTTCTTCTTCCTGTCTAGATTGGTGTTTGGAAATAGGATCAATGTCCATTGTTGTTACACTATTCCCTTCTAACCCTTTAACGCTAACTATTTCCAATATGTACTTTGCATTATTATCTTGAGTCAATTCCTTAAAGTAATTTCCCAACTAGTGTCTCCTTTGTTAACTTCTATTTGGCAACCATATTCATCCCAGATTGCTTCTCCTCTTGTTTGATGATTAGCCCACCCACAAAGGGATTTCTCTGGCAGAGTTTTTATCCTACGTATTGAAAAGGATTTTTGAGTTTCCATCGCTGTCAGTACTTGGGCTGGAATAGAAATACTGATTCGAGCAATTTCCAAAGGTACATGCTTTTTTATTCTATTTCTTATTTTAGCTTCCGGAACCAATTTCTTAAGTACTGACGAAATCATGAGATGTTTGGCTTGTTTTATATCCATTATTTTTCCATATCCATTCCCCTTTAGCTCAACTTCTACACAATGATTTTTTAGGCATTTTATTCTAAACATTGCATATCCTTCAATCTGACATTTCCCCAATCTAGGCCATCCTGTATACGATACTTGTTCTTTATTCACAACAACAATTCTTCCTGGCCCAGTCAGACTATTTCTGGAATATTGTATAGTTGTAGGCAGACTCACCACCATCTCTCCCAGGTTAACTGCTATTACCGTTAGAGCAATTCCACAGTTCTTAAATTGTCGGAGACCATGTGAGGGCAGAGAAGTCAATTGTGGGAAAGTCCCTTTCCTCAACAGCAGAGGAGTCTCTTCCTTCAATGGTAGAAAAATCGCTTCCTCCTCCTTCTCCTGTTGTCCCTCCATTCCCTGGGTCTCTGATTGTGTTTGGGGGATCTGCCATGGCAGGTATCCTATCAGCAGTATTCCCCACATCATCAGGCCCCACCTCCCTACTCTCCGGATTTTCAGGAGGGAGCGCCTGTTATCCTTCGACGTTGGCACTTGGACTCGTGCTTGCTTCTGCTTGTTGGACTCCATCTGGTGCCTCGACATCCTCCGCTTCCCCACGGCTCGCCGACGGCAGACCGGTTCTCTTTGGGACCCTGGTGCAGTGGTTTAGATGGTACCACGTCGTGCTTCTTTCCACCTGTACTGCTGTGGGCGTCGCTCGGATCACCGTGTATGGTCCTTCTCTCCTGGGCTCATTCCACTTCCTGCAAAACACTCAGATGTAGACTCGATCTCCTGGAATCACCGGCCCTGGCTCCTCTGGTCCAGGTTCCGGTTCTCGCCCTTTTTCCTGGAGATAGATCACTTTATGTATAGCAGTTAGTTGTCTTACATATGCTTTAAGTTCCATCTCTAATTGTTCCAATGAGGGTCCTTTGTAGGGCCCTCTTAGACCTGGCACTGGCATGGGTCGACCCGTAAGCATTTCATGCGGGGTTAGATGCGTATTTCTGTTAGTTTGCTTGCGATAACTCATCAACGCTAGTGGTAGTGCATCCACCCAATTGAGCTTTGCACTGGCACAGATTTTATTCAGTTTAGCCTTGAGGGTACAATTAATTCTCTCAACCATCCCCTGAGATTGCGGCCGATACACACACCCTAGTCTTTGCTTAATCCTTAGCTGCTGTAACACTTGCTTCACTGTTTTCTGAATAAATGCTGATCCATTGTCTGAACTGATTTCTGTTGGTATTCCAAATCTGGGTATTACTTCTCTAGTTAGAAATTTGATTACTGTTCCTGATCCTAGATCTACTGAGGGTACCGCTTCTACCCATCTACTGAATCTATCTATGATCACTAGCATGTACCTTTTGCCATTCACCTTTTTTATCATATCTACATAGTCCATGACTAAATGTCGAAATGGTCCTTCAGGAACTGGTATGTGCCCTATAGGCGTTGTTATTCCTTTCCTTACATTGTTTTGTGCACACACCTCACATCTTGCTAATGCCTCATCTATTGTTGCCTGTAGGTATGGAGACCAGTATCCTTGTTTTTTAATTTTCCTTACTATCTCCCCCCTTGCGCAATGGTCAAAACCATGCGCATCAGTTATCAGTAAGTTGAGCAACACAATGGGTGCTACTATGGTTCCTTCATGAGACCTCCATAATCCCTTCACATCTTTGGTGGCCCCTCTTTGGTGCCACATAGTCTGTTCATAAGGTCCTGCTCTTTCCTGCCTCCTTATTATATCATCTGGCTGTGGTATGGATTCAATAATGACCATTGGTGCTGTTAACACTGGGATGGTGAATCTAGATGCCTTTTTTGCAGCTTCATCAGCTGCATTGTTTCCTTTGGTTATAAATCATTTTCCTTTCCTATGCGCCTGACATTTCACTATCGCCAATTTAGTGGGATACATTAACGCCATCATTAATTCCACAATCTGCTCGTGGTGTTGTATGGGTATACCATCGCTTTTCTTGAACCCTCGCTGCTTCCAGACTGCCCCAAATAAATGACACACCCCATGTGCATATGCTGAATCAGTATAGATATTAACAGTTTTTCGTTTTCCTAGGATGCAAGCTGCAGTGAGTGCTTTTAGTTCAGCCAACTGGGCTGAGCATGGCTGTGGACAGTATTCTGCTATCACCTCTTTGAAATCTTCTCCTTGTTTTTGCACTACTGCATAACCTGCATGATTTCCCACATGATCTTTATAACAGGATCCATCAACAAAATACTCTTCTATGCACTCTTCCCCCAGGCTGGACAATGGGGTTGACTCTAAGTCTGGCCAGGTAAATGTCAATGAATCTGCTACACAGTCATGTGCTTTCCCCTCAAACTCTAAGGGGATTCTTTCAGCTGGGTTTACTGTACTGCATTGTTTAATGGAAACATCTGGATAGGTCAATATAGTCATGTATTCTAAAGTTCTAGCATTGGTAAGGAAAAACTTCCCTTGTTCTATTAGTTCCACTATTTTATGGTGTGTATGTATTGTTACCGGGTATCCCATAGTAATTGTGGACGCTTTGTCATATGCATATTGTAATGCAGCTAGACCTTGATAACAGGGTGGATATCCCTGGGCAACAGAATCTAGTTTAGAACTATAATACGCAATAGGTTGTTTTTGTCTTCCACTACATGTCTGTTGCATAAGTACCGCTGTTGCATACCTATCACATATGTTTCCCACATACAACAAGAATGGTTTTGTGTAATCTGGGGCTGCTAGAGCCGGAGCTGACTGCATCTCCTTCTTCATTGTTTGAAACGCAGTCAATGCATCACTGTTCCATTCCAGGCTTGCTCTGAGGTCTAGTTGTCCTGCTTCTTTCATGATTTCTCGCAGAGGAGCAGTTTTAATCGCTTACTCCTCTATCAAGTCTGAGCTGAATCCAGTCATCCCTACGAATGTCATCATCTGAGCAACTGTTTGAGGGAGTGGTGCCTTGCTGATTCCTTCCAGTTGTCCTGGTGCTATTGCCTTTGTTCCATGTGCAATTGTTCTTCCTAGATATTCAACTTGAGATCGGCAATACTGAAGTTTCGTTTTTGACACCTTGTGTCCTCCTTCTGCCAGTCGCTTTAAAACCTTCATAGAATCAGCATGGCATTGTGCTAAGGAGGCAGTGCAGATCAACAGATCATCCACATACTGGATCAATGTTCCTTCAAGTATTAGATCTTCTAGATCTGTTCTTAACACCTGATTGAACACATGAGGAGAATGCTTAAATCGCTGTGGCGTCCAAGTATATGTGTATTGCTTACCTTTATAGGTAAATGCAAACAAGTGTCTGCACTCTTCTGCCAGGGGCACACAAAAAAATGCTCCACATAGGTCAATCACTGTGAAGTACTTGGCTTCTGGGGGAACATTGGTGAGTAGCGTATGAGGGTTTGGAACATCAGCAGGCCAATCTTGTACTATATCATTTATGGCCCTTAAGTCATGTACCAGCCTCCACTTTTTACCATCTGCTTTAAGGACCGGCAACAAAGGTGTGTTACAACAACTTTGCGTTTCTATCAGTACTCCTGCTTTTATCAGTCCCTCAATTGTGGCACTGATGCCCTCTTCTGCTTCAGGTTTCATATGGTATTGAGCCCTCCAAGGGGGCTTAACATCTGGCTTCGTTTTGACAAACACAGGACTTGCTGATTTTACCAATCCAACATCTGTATCATGTTGTGACCATACCTCATGAGGTATGTTTTTCTCCATTTCCTGTTTTTGCCGGTCCTCAAATTCTGTTGCTTCCCCTAGCTGTGTTAGCTGTTGGGAGGTAACTTCCACTTCTCTTGGGTCCCCAGTCATTATTGTAGTATGGTGTATCTTGATTAAGGCTTTATCGTTTGAGTGATAAATCAGTGGATTTTCTGTCTTGTTCCATTGAATTGTTTTTGCTCGCTTCATCATGGGGCCCAAATCCTTGGCCTCCATTCCCTTGTTTACCAGCAAGGTAATGTGTGGGGTAGCTTCAGAAACATTGTACCATTTCTCCACAAAGCCTGAGCCATCCATGTCCGTCACCTCCATTGCTGCTCCTTGTTTTCCTATAATTATGTACTGAGACATTATAGGTACTGATTTCCCATTTGCATTTAACAACCACAGTTGCTCTAAAAGATCATCACGATAGGGATCATATTGCATGGTGCAGTGAAATTCTGACTTTCCTCTTTCTGCTTCTGGTATCTGAGCCTGAATAAATCTACCCCATTTCTTGACTACCCTATCTACTTCTGTCTCAATATCCCCTAACCAATAGACATTTGCTGTATCCTGTTTCATTACCATTTGTAAGTTTAACCCTGCCCTGTCTATTATTACCCCTTCAGAGGAACATCGAATTTGTATACCCATTTTGCATAGGGCATCTCTTCCCAATAGATTGACAGGGGTGTGTTCTGATACAAGTATAGGGAGGGTTGCGGATTTGTCATCCGCTGTCAGGCGAACTGGAGCTGTCATTGGAATTAACTGCGTTTGTCCCGAGAATCCTATAGTTTTGGCATATTTGCCAGACATGGGGAGGTGAGAGGCATCATTTGGACTTACACAGGTGTAAGTGAATCCAGTGTCAACCATCATGGGTGTGCCTCTGTTCTCTATTTGAACCTGCAACATAGGTTCTTGATCAGCTCGTGTAGTTAGTACTGGAAACTGACCCTCCCCGGTAGGATTCTCTGGGCACCCCTAGTACCCCTGATTGGGCCCTGCCCATGGATTCACAGGACCTTGGATTTGTTGCTGATTTTGTTGCCAGCCGTTAGGTTGCTTTGGTTGCTAGCCGTCAGGTTGCTTCCAATTATTTTGGTTTTTGTTCCCCTGTTGTTGCCAGGGGTTTGTGGGGCAGTTTCGTCTGGTATGCCCTGGCTGCTGGCATCCCCAGCAAATTCCAGTTGGCCCTTGTGGGCCCCGATTTCCTCCTTTCTGATTATTTTGCTGAGATTTTTGCTGTTTATTGTTATTATTCCATTGCCGGGGTTGTTGTGCATACACATTCACTACTGGTGCTGTGGGTTGTACTTGGGCCTGTGGCGCAGGAGGCAGATATGGCCCTTCTGGAGTGACTGCAGCCATCATACCTGTTTCATTCGCAGGTGCTGTTACTGGAGCCTTGATTTTCTTCTTCCCTCTGTTTGTCAGTTCTTCCAATTGGAGTTGAGTCAGTTTCCTCTGACTGTCTCTCCCCTGCTCATTATTTTTCATCATTTAACATGCATTTTAAATCCAAAAGCTCCCAGTCTCTAATTTTCTGGTTCTTAAATGTGGAGAGACCTACTTGGTATAGTGCAGCTGAGGCCGGGCCCGGGAACGAACCACACAAACTTTATACTATATAAGTAAGAACTTGGCTTACCTTTTTTTTTTTAAAGCGGATGCTTTTGTTTGTATGGTCCGTCCAAGCCGTTTCACAACTGCAGATTCACCGTCTCTGGCCCCTGTTTCCAACTCCTGGCAAAGCTCGCCATTTATGTCGTAGAAATATTTAACAAAAAAATATTTCTCAAGACACGGGAGCTTGTGAATCCAAAATTCAGACCTTTATTATCTAATAACAAATGCCGAGATGTTCCATGGAACAACTGTCTCTCTCTGGCATAGACATCCCTTTTATACACACACACAAATACACAAACATGCGTACATGGCATATACAGTCACCCCCTTATGGCAAATTCCTAACTTATTTTAGTTCTACACCATCCTTCTTTTTCAACGTCCAGCTGTCACACAATGTCCACTCCAAAAGGTCATGAATGCTTTTTTGTATATGAAGCCTCTCATTCTATCATTCCATTGGCTGCGTGGCTTAGGCCAAACATGTTTATTATATTTTACCTTTGGCATCTCCCTACATGTGCCTTAATGATACATAAAATACTCCTATATACTCTGGTCAGATGAGACTACAATTGAGCTTTTTGGCCATCAAGGAAAACGCTATGTCTGGCGCAAACCCAACACCTCTCATCACCCCGAGAACACCATCCCCACAATGGTGGTGGCAGCATCATGCTGTGGGGGTGTTTTTCATCGGCAGGGACTGGGAAACTGGTCAGAATTAAAGGAATGATGGATGCCGCTAAATACAGGGAAATTCTTGAGGGAAACCTGTTTCAGTCTTCCAGAGATGTGAGACTGGGACGGAGGTTCACCTTCCAGCAGGACAATGACCCTAAGCATACTGCTAAAGCAACACTCAAGTGGTTTAAGGGGAAACATTTAAATGTCTTGGAATGGCCTAGTCAAAGCCCAAACCTCAATCGAATTGAGAATCTGTGGTATGACTTAAAGATTGCTGTACATCAGCGGAACCCATCCAACTTGAAGGAGCTGGAGCAGTTTTGCCTTGAAGAATGGGCAGAAATCCCAGTGGCTAGATGTGCCAAGCTTATAGAGACATTCCCGAAGAGACTTGCAGCTGTAATTGCTGCAAAAGGTGGCTCTACAAAGTATTGACTTTGGGGGGGTGAATAGTTATGCACGCTCAAGTTTTCAGTTTTTTTGTCTTATTTCTTGTTTGTTTCACAATAAAATATATTTTGCATCTTCAAAGCGATAGGCATGTTGTGTAAATCAAATGATATAAACCCCACAAACATCCATTTTCATTCCAGGTTGTAAGGCAAAAAAATAGGAAAAATGCCAAGGGGGGTGAATACTTTCGCAAGCCACTGTACTACCCTGAGACAAGGCTGAGTATACCCCACGAAGATCTCCACCACCGCACGAGCTCGAGGGTCACTCTTTGTCATGCCTCATTTTAGAAGGATCAGATAGTGACAGTCTCAGCAGGGTCAGTCAGCCAGGGAAGACCAGTCTATGACGGAGGTGAGGTGAATTTTTGCAGATACAGATATTCTCTCTGTGCAGATGCTATTTTAAGGCAGTCTGACAAACATCCAAAGTTGATTTCCAAACTGTATCAAGGGTTGATGGATGCTTTTCCCGATGACACAAAACATGTACAACAAAAATGTGAGGAAGACCTGGTAGAAGCTATTGATGATGATGAACGGATACAGATATGTTTGAATGTCCAGTCATGTTCATATCATCTCAGACATAAATTACTGCAGTTTAAGGCCATCCATAGAACGTACTATGCACTCAGAAATGTCATTCCTCTGCTGGATGTGTAAAACACAAAAGGGGATATATTTGCATAAATGATGGTCTTGCAAAGAGTATGTTTTTTTTATCTCAGCATGTCTACAGATTCTCCCTTCTCCCTGTTTTTTTTTGCTTGGAAATGTTGATACTGGAGACTGTTATCAGAAGAAACTGTGTAACCAAGCATTTATGGCGGCTAAGAAATGCATTGCCATGAATTGATAGGTTGGTTATCCTCCCACAATGTCAAGTTATGTATCACTGGATTTGATTTATTACAAGATTAAGGGTATACTGGGCAACTTTCATAAGGTCTGGATGCCGTATATGGAATACAGGACAACTAAAGGAGTCTGTATTGAAAACATGCCCACGTCAGGGGAGATACCTATTTAGGCAATCCCTAGCTGCTGGGCTGCTCAGTCCTGGTCCTGGGGGTCTGCCGTTCTGTGGGTTGTCACTCTGGCCTTGGCCTAACCCACCTGAAACCAATAATGAATGTTTCACTAAGATCCTAAAGCTGAGTGGGGTGTGTTGGGTTGGGGTGCTGCAGGGTGGTGGACCCCTGGGGCAGGATGGGGCGACCTGCTGTTTCTGTGTGTTAATGTATATTTGAGGTGTATGTGGGTTTTTTTGTTTTGTTTTTTGTTTCCAAACCTTTCCCTTGGGAATTAAAAAAATGTAAGGTGTGAACTGGGAAGGAAATTGTGTTGGGAGAGAGTTTAGTTATTGACTAGACTGGTGGGGGTCGGGCGTGCAGGCGGCTCGGCCTGGCTGGTCGGTCTGGCTGAAATTTGATATAGAGGATGTCTTAATAAACACAATTGAAAAGTCTTTGTATTTTTTCAAGAGTTGTTCATTTGTTAGGCTATTAGTTAAAAGTGCAACACAATATTTATCATTGAATTACCTTTGATCTAGTTCAGTCTTATTAATCACTTAAACATACAGTACCAGTCGAAAGTTTGGACACACCTACTCATTCAAGGGTTTTTCTTTATTTTTACTATTTTTCTACATTGTAGAATAATAGTGAAGACATCAAAACTATGAAATAACACATACGGAATCATGCCAAGAGTGTGCAAAGCTGTCATCAAGGCAATGGGTGGCTACTTTGAAGAATCTCAAATATAAAATATATTTTTTGGTTACTACATGATTCCATATGTGTTATTTCATAGTTTTGATGAATTCATAGTTTACATGATTCCATATGTATTATTTCAAAATAATTCTGGGGGAGGACACCCAGACCCTCCGCCAGGTTATGCCCCCACCCCAAAACGTTTAAAACCAAAGTGGCGCCCCCAATCATATCACACACACACACACACACACCAGCCTACAGTATATCGTGTGTCTCTGGAGCCTGTTGGACAGGTATCCGCACCTGAGGGGAGCCTACAGAGAGCCGCCACGCAGCCAGGCGGAGAAACGGGCAGACAGCCATACACTGAAACAGCTGCTACAGAGGCCTTTTCACACACTATTACTCACATACCATGAAAGAAGGAACAGCACAACAGCGAGGGAAAAGAGAGGGAGGAGGGAAGGAGAGAGAGAGAGAAGAGGGAGAGAGCTGTAAATGTCAGTGTGTGTGTGTGTCTGAGCTGTAATTACGGAGTGGGGCTCAATAGCTGTAGCGATTGCTCATGAGTGGTATATTACAGATAAGCATGAATAGAGCGCTTGTAGAAACGACCAGAGCCGGTCTCTGCTGTGGCGATATAATTGGCTGTATTTGTTCAGTGGGGCTGGGTGGTGGGAGGGAGGGATGGAGGGAGGGAGGCTGATTGCTTTGGTTAATTATAGAGACATGGATGAGAGGGGCTTAGACTAGAAGTGTCCCCACTTCTCTCTGCTGGCCACATAGCTATTCGGGGCCAGACAAGGAAAAATTAGAGCACATTCTAAAATAGTACACCCTATGGGCCCTGGTCAAGAGTAGTGCACTGTAGCAGAAGGGCGCCATTCGGGACGTAAGCCTCGTTAGAATATTAATTACACAGAATGATTACAAATGCCCAGTCATGTAGAGCAGGTCTCCATTGTGCTGAGGTCAAGCTGTCCCTCCTCAGCCTCTATAGGGTCATTAGGGACTTGACCCCTGACCTCAGACCTCTATCTCCACTTTTGTTCACCTACATCCTTTGGTAACATGTAACCTGGGTCATAAGGACCATATTGGCAGATTGTGATACCTAAAGATCATTATTCCCTTTCACTAGTTCTGCACCCCGAGGCGTAGCATATTAGCATACCATATCAGCATACCATAGGAGATTGTACAGAAAAATACCCTTAAATCGACACTACATGTTTTAATCCTCTTTAAAGCTTACCGTTTGAGGAATTCTCAGTCGCCTAGATAATGCAGAGGATAATTTGTGTACCTGATACTGTACCTGATAGTGTACCTGATAGTGTACCTGATAGTGTACCTGATACTGTACCTGATAGTGTACCTGATACTGTACCTGATACTGTCCCTGATAGTGTACCTGATAGTGTACCTGATAGTGTCCCTGATAGTGTACCTGATACTGTCCCTGATGGTGTCCCTGATAGTGTCCCTGATAGTGTACCTGATACTGTACCTGATAGTGTCCCTGATAGTGTCCCTGATACTGTACCTGATAGTGTACCTGATACTGTACCTGATAGTGTCCCTGATAGTGTACCTGATACTGTACCTGATAGTGTCCCTGATACTGTACCTATTAGTGTCCCTGATAGTGTACCTGATAGTGTACCTGTTAGTGTACCTGATAGTGTCCCTGATAGTGTCCCTGATAGTGTACCTGATACTGTACCTGATAGTGTCCCTGATATTGTACCTGATAGTGTACATGATAGTGTCCCTGATAGTGTACCTGATAGTGTACCTGATAGTGTACCTGATACTGTCCCTGATACTGTCCCTGATAGTGTCCCTGATAGTGTCCCTGATAGTGTGCCTGATAGTGTACTTGATACTGTACTTGATACTGTCCCTGATAGTGTACCTGATACTGTACCTCATAGTGTGCCTGATAGTGTACCTGATACTGTACCTGATAGTGTCCCTGATAGTGTCCCTGATAGTGTACCTGATAGTGTACCTGATAGTGTACCTGATACTGTACCATATACTGTATCTGATAGTGTCCCTGATAGTGTCCCTGATACTGTACCTGATAGTGTACCTGATAGTGTCCCTGTTAGTGTCCCTGATACTGTACCTGATAGTGTACCTGATAGTGTCCCTCATAGTGTCCCTGATAGTGTCCCTCATAGTGTCCCTGATAGTGTACCTGATAGTGTCCCTGATACTGTACCTTATACTGTACCTGATAGTGTACCTGATAGTGTCCCTGATAGTGTCCCTGATAGTGTACCTAATAGTGTACATGATACTGTACCTGATAGTGTCCCTGATAGTGTACCTGATACTGTTCAAGAGAGGAGAGGAGAGACAAGAGAGGAGAGGAGAGACAATAGAGGAGAGGAGAGACAAGAGAGGAGAGGAGAGCCAAGAGAGGAGAGGAGAGACAAGAGAGGAGAGGAGAGACACGAGAGGAGAGGAGAGACACGAGAGGAGAGGAGAGACACGAGAGGAGAGGAGAGACAAGAGAGGAGAGACAAGAGATGAGAGGAGAGACAAGAGAGGAGAGACAAGAGAGGAGAGGAGAGACAAGAGAGGAGAGGAGAGACAAGAGAGGAGAGGAGAGACACGAGAGGAGAGGAGAGACACGAGAGGAGAGGAGAGACAAGAGAGGAGAGACAAGAGAGGAGAGGAGAGACACGAGAGGAGAGGAGAGACAAGAGAGGAGAGACAAGAGAGGAGAGGAGAGACAGGAGAGGAGAGGAGAGACAGTAGAGGAGACAGGAGAGAAGAGAGGAGAGGAGACAGGAGAGGAGAGGAGACAGGAGAGGAGAGACATGAGAGGAGAGACAGGAGAGGGGAGGAGAGAAGAGACAGGAGGAGAAACAGGAGAGGGGAAGAGACAGGAGAGGAGAGAGAGGAGAGACAGGAGAGGAGAGGAGAAACAGGAGAGGAGAAACAGGAGAGGAGAGACAGGAGAGGAGAGACAGGAGAGGAGAGGAGAGGCAGGAGAGGAGAGGAGAGGAGAAACAGGAGAGGAGAGGAGAGGAGAAACAGGAGAGGAGAGACAGGAGAGGAGAGGAGAGGCGAGGAGAAACAGGAAAGGAGAAACAGGAGAGGAGAAACAGGAGAGGAGAGTTAGAATATCATATCAGCAACACCATGTTGGCTCCACACCAGGAAGAAGAGCTGAGGTACAGATAGTAGGACAGGGTCTGGATCTGGACTAGGGCTCCTATCTCCATCATGTGGTGAAAGACGCCACGGCACCTCTACTGTGCTCTACTGTACTGTACTCATTGACAAGACACACCTCTCTGTGCTCTACTCAGTGACTTGAGGTTAGTACTGAATCCATGGGCTTTACTGTGAGCTTGGTATGGGTTTATCTGTTGAGCTGACAGGGCTGGAACCAGACTTCATGTTCTTTGCTTTGTATTATTGCCTTCTTTGCCCCCCAACTTACGCAATACATATCTACCTTCCCACCTTACGCAATACATATCTACCTACAACCTTCCCACCTTACGTAATACATATCTACCTATCACCTTCCCACCTTACGTAATACATATCTACCACCTTACATAATACATATCTACCTACCACCGTCCCACCTTATGTAATACATATCTACCTACTATCTTCCCACCTTACGTAAAACATATCTACCTACCACCTTCCCACCTTACATAATACATATCTACCTTTCACATTCCCACCTTACGTAATACATATCTACCTTTCACATTCCCACCTTACGTAATACATATCTACCTACCACCTTCCCACCTTACGTAATACATATCTACCTACCACCTTACGTAATACATATCGACCTACCACATTGCCACCTTACGTATTTCATATCTACCTACCACCTTACATAATACATATCTACCTACAACCTTCCCACCTTACGTAATACATATCTACCTACAACCTTCCCACCTTACGTAATACATATCTACCTACTACCTTACATAATACATATTTACCTACCACCTTCCCACCTTACGTAATACATATCTACCTACCACCTTCCCACCTTACATAATACATATCTACCTACTACCTTCCCACCTTACGTAATACAGATCTACCTACCACCTTCCCACCTTACGTAATACATATCTACCTACTACCTTCCCACCTTACGTAATACATATCTACCTACTACCTTCCCACCTTACGTAATACATATCTACCTCCCACATTCCCACCTTACGTAATACATATCTACCTACTACCTTCCCACCTTACGTAATACATATCTACCTACTACCTTCCCACCTTACGTAATACATATCTACCTCCCACCTTCCCACCTTACGTAATTCATATCTACCTACCACCTTCCCACCTTACGTAATACATATTTACCTACTACTTTCCCACCTTACGTAATACATATCCACCTACCACCTTCCGACCTTACGTAATACATATCTACCTACCACCTTCCCACCTTACATAATACATATCTACCTACCACCTTCCCACCTTACGTAATACATATCTACCTTACGTAATACATATCTACCTACCACATTCCCACCTTACATAATACATATCTACCTACTACCTTCCCACCTTACGTAATACATATCTACCTACCACCTTCCCACCTTACTTAAAACATATCTACCTACTACCTTCCCACCTTAAATAATACATATCTACCTACAAACTTCCCACCTTACGTTATACATATCTACCTACCACCTTCCCACCTTACTTACTACATATCTACCTACAACCTTCCCACCTTACGTAAAACAGATCTACCTACTACCTTCCCACCTTACGTAATACATATCTACCTACTACCTTCCCACCTTACGTAATACATATCTACCTACCACCTTCCCACCTTACGTAATACATATCTATCTACCATCTTCCCACCTTACGTAATACATATCTACCTACCACCTTCCCACCTTACGTAATACATATCTACCTACCAACTTCCCACCTTACGTAATACATATCTACATACCACCTTACGTAATACATATCTATCTACCACCTTCCCACCTTAGGTAATACATATCTACCTACCACCTTCCCACCTTACGTAATACATATCTACCTACCAACTTCCCCACCTTACGTTATACATATCTACCTACCACCTTCCCACCTTACTTACTACATATCTACCTACAACCTTCCCACCTTACGTAAAACATATCTACCTACTACCTTCCCACCTTACGTAATACATATCTACCTACTACCTTCCCACCTTACGTAATACATATCTACCTACCACCTTCCCACCTTACGTAATACATATCTATCTACCATCTTCCCACCTTACGTAATACATATCTACCTACCACCTTCCCACCTTAGGTAATACATATCTACCTACCATCTTCCCACCTTATGTAATACATATCTACCTACAACCTTCCCACCTTACGTAATACATATCTAGCTACAACCTTCCCACCTTACGTAATACATATCTACCTACAACCTTCACACCTTAGGTAAAACATATCTACCTACTACCTTCCCACCTTACGTAATAGATATCTACCTACTACCTTCCCACCTTACGTAATACATATCTACCTACCACCTTCCCACCTTACGTAATACATATCTACCTACCACCTTCCCACCTTAAGTAATACATATCTACCTACCACATTACGTAATACATATCTACCTACCACATTCCCACCTTACGTAATTCATATCTACCTACCACCTTACATAATACATATTTACCTACTACCTTCCCACCTTACGTAATACATATCTACCTACTACCTTCCCACCTTACGTAATACATATCTACCTACCACCTTACGTAATACATATCTACCTACCACCTTACGTAATACATATCCACCTACCACCTTACGTAATATATATCTACCTACAACCTTCCCACCTTACGTAATACATATCTACCTACAACCTACCCACCTTACGTAAAACATATCTACCTACCACCTTCCCACCTTACGTAATACATATCAACCTACCACCTTACGTAATACATATATACCTACCACCTTACATAATACATATCTACCTACTACCTTCCCACCTTACGTAATACATATCTACCTACCACCTTCCCACCTTTTGTAAAACATATCTACCTACCACCTTCCCACCTTACGTAATACATATCTACCTACTACCTTCCCACCTTACGTAAAACATATCTACCTACCACCTTCCCACCTAACGTAATACATATCTACCTACCACCTTCCCACCTTACGTAATACATATCTAACTACTACTTTCCCACCTTACGTAATACATATCTACCTACCATTTCCCACCTTACGTAATACATATCTACCTATCACCTTCCCACCTTACGTAATACATATCTACCTACCACTTTCCCACCTTACGTAAACATATCCACCTACCACTTTCCCACCTTACGTAATACATATCTACCTACCATTTGCCACCTTCGTAATACATATCTACCTACCACCTTCCCACCTTACGTAAAACATATCTACCAACTACCTTCCGACCTTAAATAATACATATCTACCTACTACCTTCCCACCTTACGTAATACATATCTACCTACCACCTTCCCACCTTACGTAATACTTATCTACCTACCATTTCCCACCTTACGTAATACATATCTACCTACCACCTTCCCACCTTACGTAATACATATCTACCTATCACCTTCCCACCTTACGTAAAACATATCTACCAACTACCTTCCGACCTTAAATAATACATATCTACCTACTACCTTCCCACCTTCCGTAATACATATCTACCTACCACCTTCCCACCTTACGTAATACTTATCTACCTACCATTTCCCACCTTACGTAACACATATCTACCTACCACCTTCCCACCTTACGTAATACATATCTACCTACCACCTTCCCACCTTACATAATATATATCTACCTACTACCTTCCCACCTTACGTAATTCATATCAACCTACCACCTTCCCACCTTTCATAATACATATCTACCTACCACCTTCCCACCTTACGTAAAACATATCTACCAACTACCTTCCGACCTTAAATAATACATATCTACTTACTACCTTCCCACCTTACGTAATACATATCTACCTACCACCTTCCCCCCTTACGTAATACATATCTACCTACCACCTTACATAATACATATCTACCTACTACCTTACCACCTTACGTAATACAGATCTACCTACCACCTTCCCAGCTTACGTAAAACATATCTACCTACCAACTTCCCACCTTACGTAGTACATATCTATCTACCACCTTCCCACCTTACGTAATACATATCTACCTACTACTTTCCACCTTACGTAATACATATCTACCTACCATTTCCCACCTTCACGTAATACATATCTACCTACCACCTTCCCACCTTACGTAAAACATATCTACCTACCAGCTTCCCACCTTACGTAATACATATCTACCTACCACCTTCCCACCTTACGTAAAACATATCCACCTACCACCTTCCCACCTTACGTAATACATATCTACCTACCACTTTCCCACCTTACGTAATACATATCTACCTACCATTTCCCACCTTACGTAATACATATCTACCTACCACCTTCCCACCTTACGTAATACATATCTACCTACTACTTTCCCACCTTACGTAATACATATTTACCTACCATTTCCCACCTTACGTAATACATATCTACCTACCACCTTCCCACCTTACGTAATACATATCTACCTACCACCTTCCCACCTTACGTAAAACATATCCACCTACTACTTTCCCACCTTACGTAATACATATCTACCAACATTTCCCACCTTACGTAATACATATCTACCTACCACCTTCCCACCTTACGTAATACATATCTACCTACCACTTTCCCACCTTACGTAAAACATATCCACCTACCACTTTCCCACCTTACGTAATACATATCTACCTACCATTTCCCACCTTACGTAAAACATATCTACCTACCACCTTCCCACCTAACGTAATACATATCTACCTACCACCTTCCCATCTTACGTAATACATATCTAACTACTACTTTCCCACCTTACGTAATACATATCTACCTACCATTTCCACCTTACGTAATACATATCTACCTACCACCTTCCCACCTTACGTAATACATATCTACCTACCACTTTCCCACCTTACGTAAAACATATCCACCTACCACTTTCCCACCTTACGTAATACATATCTACCTACCATTTGCCACCTTACGTAATACATATCTACCTACCACCTTCCCACCTTACGTAAAACATATCTACCAACTACCTTCCGACCTTAAATAATACATATCTACCTACTACCTTCCCACCTTACGTAATACATATCTACCTACCACCTTCCCACCTTACGTATTACTTATCTACCTACCATTTCCCACCTTACGTAATACATATCTACCTACCACCTTCCCACCTTACGTAATACATATCTACCTACCACCTTCCCACCTTACGTAATACATATCTACGTACCACCTTCCCACCTTACGTAAAACATATCCACCTACTACTTTCCCACCTTACGTAATACATATCTACCTACCATTTCCCACCTTACATAATACATATCTACCTACCACCTTCTCACCTTACATAATATATATCTACTTACTACCTTCCCACCTTACGTAATTCATATCTACCTACCACCTTCCCACCTTACGTAAAACATATCTACCAACTACCTTCCGACCTTAAATAATACATATCTACCTACTACCTTCCCACCTTACGTAATACATATCTACCTACCACCTTCCCACCTTACGTTATACATATCTACCTACCACCTTACATAATACATATCTACCTACTACCTTCCCACCTTACGTAATACAGATCTACCTACTACCTTCCCACCTTACGTAAAACATATCTACCTACCAACTTCCCACCTTACGTAGTACATATCTATCTACCACCTTCCCACCTTACGTAATACATATCTACCTACTACTTTCCCACCTTAATTAATACATATCTACCTACCATTTCCCATCTTACGTAATACATATCTACCTACCACCTTCCCACCTTACGTAAAACATATCTACCTACCACCTTCCCACCTTACGTAATACATATCTACCTAACACCTTCCCACCTTACGTAAAACATATCCACCTACCACCTTCCCACCTTACGTAATACATATCTACCTACCACTTTCCCACCTTACGTAATACATATCTACCTACCATTTCCCACCTTACGTAATACATATCTACCTACCACCTTCCCACCTTACGTAATACATATCTACCTACTACTTTCCCACCTTACGTAATACATATTTACCTACCATTTCCCACCTTACGTAATCCATATCTACCTACCACCTTCCCACCTTACATAATACATATCTACCTACTACCTTCCCACCTTACGTAATTCATATCTACCTACCACCTTACATAATACATATCTACCTACTACCTTCCCACCTTACATAATACATATCTACCTACCACCTTCCCACCTTACGTAAAACATATCTACCAACTACCTTCCGACCTTAAATAATACATATCTACCTACTACCTTTTCACCTTTCACGTAATACATATCTACCTACCACCTTCTCACCTTACGTAAAACATATCTACCTACCAACTTCCCACCTTACGTAGTACATATCTACCTACCACCTTCCCACCTTACGTAATACATATCTACCTACCACCTTCCCACCTTACTTAAAACATATCTACCTACTACCTTCCCACCTTAAATAATACATATCTACCTACAAACTTCCCACCTTACGTAATACATATCTACCTACCACCTTCCCACCTTACGTAATACATATCTATCTACCATCTTCCCACCTTACGTAATACATATCTACCTACCACCTTCCCACCTTACGTAATACATATCTACCTACCACCTTCCCACCTTACGTAATACATATCTACATACCACCTTACGTAATACATATCTACCTACCACCTTCCCACCTTACGTAATACATATCTACCTACCATCTTCCCACCTTATGTAATACATATCTACCTACAACCTTCCCACCTTACGTAATACATATCTAGCTACAACCTTCCCACCTTACGTAATACATATCTACCTACAACCTTCACACCTTACGTAAAACATATCTACCTACTACCTTCCCACCTTACGTAATAGATATCTACCTACTACCTTCCCACCTTACGTAATACATATCTACCTACCACCTTCCCACCTTTACGTAATACATATCTACCTACCACCTTCCCACCTTACGTAATACATATCTACCTACCACATTCGTAATACATATCTACCTACCACATTCCCACCTTACGTAATTCATATCTACCTACCACCTTACATAATACATATTTACCTACTACCTTCCCACCTTACGTAATACATATCTACCTACTACCTTCCCACCTTACGTAATACATATCTACCTACCACCTTCCCACCTTACGTAATACATATCAACCTACCACCTTACGTAATACATATATACCTACCACCTTACATAATACATATCTACCTACTACCTTCCCACCTTACGTAATACATATCTACCTACCACCTTACGTAATACATATCTACCTTCAACCTTCCCACCTTACGTAATACATATCTACCTACCACCTTCCCACCTTTTGTAAAACATATCTACCTACCACCTTCCTACCTTACGTAATACATATCTACCTACCACCTTCCCACCTTCACGTAAAAACATATCTACCTACCACCTTCCCACCTAACGTAATACATAATCTACCTACCACCTTCCCACCTTACGTAATACATATCTAACTACTACTTTCCCCACCTTACGTAATACATATCTACCTACCATTTCCCACCTTACGTAATACATATCTACCTACCACCTTCCCACCTTACGTAATACATATCTACCTACCACTTTCCCACCTTACGTAAAACATATCCACCTACCACTTTCCCACCTTACGTAATACATATCTACCTACCATTTGCCACCTTACGTAATACATATCTACCTACCACCTTCCCACCTTACGTAAAACATATCTACCAACTACCTTCCGACCTTAAATAATACATATCTACCTACTACCTTCCCACCTTACGTAATACATATCTACCTACCACCTTCCCACCTTACGTAATACTTATCTAACTACCATTTCCCACCTTACGTAATAAATATCTACCTACCACCTTCCCACCTTACGTAATACATATCTACCTATCACCTTCCCACCTTACGTAAAACATATCCACCTACTACTTTCCCACCTTACGTAATACATATCTACCTACCATTTCCCACCTTACGTAAAACATATCTACCTACCACCTTCCCACCTAACGTAATACATACCTACCTACCACCTTCCCACCTTACGTAATACATATCTAACTACTACTTTCCCACCTTACGTAATACATATCTACCTACCATTTCCCACCTTACGTAATACATATGTACCTACCACCTTCCCACCTTACGTAATACATATCTACCTACCACTTTCCCACCTTACGTAAAACATATCCACCTACCACTTTCCCACCTTACGTAATACATATCTACCTACCATTTGCCACCTTACGTAATACATATCCACCTACCACCTTCCCACCTTACGTAAAACATATCTACCAACTACCTTCCGACCTTAAATAATACATATCTACCTACTACCTTCCCACCTTACGTAATACATATCTACCTACCACCTTCCCACCTTACGTAATACTTATCTACCTACCATTTCCCACCTTACGTAATACATATCTACCTACCACCTTCCCACCTTACGTAATACATATCTACCTACCAGCTTCCCACCTTACGTAAAACATATCCACCTACTACTTTCCCACCTTACGTAATACATATCTACCTACCATTTCCCTCCTTACATAATACATATCTACCTACCACCTTCCCACCTTACATAATATATACAGTGGGGAAAAAAAATATTTAGTCAGCCACCAATTGTGCAAGTTCTCCCACTTAAAAATATGAGAGAGGCCTGTCATTTTCATCATAGGTACACGTAAACTATGACAGACAAAATGAGAAAAAAATCCAGAAAATCACATTGTAGGATTTTTAATGAATTTATTTGCAAATTATGGTGGAAAATAAGTATTTGGTCAATAACAAAAGTTTCTCAATACTTTGTTATATACCCTTTGTTGGCAATGACACAGGTCAAACGTTTTCTGTAAGTCTTCACAAGGTTTTCACACACTGTTGCTGGTATTTTGGCCCATTCCTCCATGCAGATCTCCTCTAGAGCAGTGATGTTTTTGGGCTGTCGCTGGGCAACACAGACTTTCAACTCCCTCCAAAGATTTTCTATGGGGTTGAGATCTGGAGACTGGCTAGTTCACTCCAGGACCTTGAAATGCTTCTTACGAAGCCACTCCTTCGTTGCACGGGCGGTGTGTTTGGGATCATTGTCAGGCTGAAAGACCAAGCCACGTTTCATCTTCAATGCCCTTGCTGATGGAAGGAGGTTTTCACTCAAAATCTCACGATACATGGCCCCATTCATTCTTTCCTTTACACGGATCAGTCGTCCTGGTCCCTTTGCAGAAAAACAGCCCCAAAGCATGATGTTTCCACCCCCATGCTTCACAGTAGGTATGGTGTTCTTTGGATGCAACTCAGCATTCTATGTCCTCCAAACACGACGAGTTGAGTTTTTACCAAAAAGTTCTATTTTGGTTTCATCTGACCATATGACATTCTCCCAGTCCTCTTCTGGATCATCCAAATGCACTCTAGCAAACTTCAGACGGGCCTGGACATGTACTGGCTTAAGCAGGGGGACACGTCTTCCACTGCAGGATTTGAGTCCCTGGCGGCATAGTGTGTTACTGATGGTAGGCTTTGTTACTTTGGTCCCAGCTCTCTGCAGGTCATTCACTAGGTCCCCCCGTGTGGTTCTGGGATTTTTGCTCACCGTTCTTGTGATAATTTTGACCCCACGGGGTGAGATCTTGCGTGGAGCCCCACATCGAGGGAGATTATTAGTGGTCTTGTATGTCTTCCATTTCCTAATAATTGCTCCCACAATTGATTTCTTCAAACCAAGCTGCTTACCTATTGCAGATTCAGTCTTCCCAGCCTGGTGCAGGTCTACAATTTTGTTTCTGGTGTCCTTTGACAGCTCTTTGTGTCTTGGCCATAGTGGAGTTTGGAGTGTGACTGTTTGAGGTTGTGGACAGGTGTCTTTTATACTGATAACAAGTTCAAACAGGTGCCATTAATACAGGTAACGAGTGGAGGACAGAGGAGCCTCTTAAAGAAGAAGTTACAGGTCTGTGAGAGCCAGAAATCTTTCTTGTTTGTAGGTGACCACATACTTATTTTCCACCATAATTTGCAAATAAATTCATTAAAAATCCTACAATGTGATTTTCTGGGAAAAAAAAGCTCAATTTGTCTGTCATAGTTGACGTGTACCTATGATGAAATTTAGAGGCCTCTCTCATCTTTTTAAGTGGGAGAACTTGCACAATTGGTGGCTGACTAAATACTTTATTTCCCCACTGTATCTACCTACTACCTTCCCACCTTACGTAATTCATATCAACCTACCACCTTCCCACCTTTCATAATACATATCTACCTACCACCTTCCCACCTTACGTAAAACATATCTACCAACTACCTTCCGACCTTAAATAATACATATCTACTTACTACCTTCCCACCTTACGTAATACATATCTACCTACCACCTTCCCACCTTACGTAATACATATCTACCTACAACCTTCCCACCTTACGTAATACATATCTACCTACCACCTTACATAATACATATCTACTTACTACCTTCCCACCTTACGTAATACATATCTACCTACAACCTTCCCACCTTACGTAATACATATCTACCTACTACCTTACATAATACATATTTACCTACCACCTTCCCACCTTACGTAATACATATCTACCTACCACCTTCCCACCTTACATAATACATATCTACCTACTACCTTCCCACCTTACGTAATACAGATCTACCTACCACCTTCCCACCTTACGTAATACATATCTACCTACTACCTTCCCACCTTACGTAATACATATCTACCTACTACCTTCCCACCTTACGTAATACATATCTACCTCCCACATTCCCACCTTACGTAATACATATCTACCTACTACCTTCCCACCTTACGTAATACATATCTACCTACTACCTTCCCACCTTACGTAATACATATCTACCTCCCACCTTCCCACCTTACGTAATTCATATCTACCTACCACCTTCCCACCTTACGTAATACATATTTACCTACTACTTTCCCACCTTACGTAATACATATCCACCTACCACCTTCCGACCTTACGTAATACATATCTACCTACCACCTTCCCACCTTACATAATACATATCTACCTACCACCTTCCCACCTTACGTAATACATATCTACCTTACGTAATACATATCTACCTACCACATTCCCACCTTACATAATACATATCTACCTACTACCTTCCCACCTTACGTAATACATATCTACCTACCACCTTCCCACCTTACTTAAAACATATCTACCTACTACCTTCCCACCTTAAATAATACATATCTACCTACAAACTTCCCACCTTACGTTATACATATCTACCTACCACCTTCCCACCTTACTTACTACATATCTACCTACAACCTTCCCACCTTACGTAAAACAGATCTACCTACTACCTTCCCACCTTACGTAATACATATCTACCTACTACCTTCCCACCTTACGTAATACATATCTACCTACCACCTTCCCACCTTACGTAATACATATCTATCTACCATCTTCCCACCTTACGTAATACATATCTACCTACCACCTTCCCACCTTACGTAATACATATCTACCTACCAACTTCCCACCTTACGTAATACATATCTACATACCACCTTACGTAATACATATCTACCTACCACCTTCCCACCTTAGGTAATACATATCTACCTACCATCTTCCCACCTTATGTAATACATATCTACCTACAACCTTCCCACCTTACGTAATACATATCTAGCTACAACCTTCCCACCTTACGTAATACATATCTACCTACAACCTTCACACCTTACGTAAAACATATCTACCTACTACCTTCCCACCTTACGTAATAGATATCTACCTACTACCTTCCCACCTTACGTAATACATATCTACCTACCACCTTCCCACCTTACGTAATACATATCTACCTACCACCTTCCCACCTTACGTAATACATATCTACCTACCACATTACGTAATACATATCTACCTACCACATTCCCACCTTACGTAATTCATATCTACCTACCACCTTACATAATACATATTTACCTACTACCTTCCCACCTTACGTAATACATATCTACCTACTACCTTCCCCACCTTACGTAATACATATCTACCTACCACCTTACGTAATACATATCTACCTACCACCTTACGTAATACATATCCACCTACCACCTTACGTAATATATATCTACCTACAACCTTCCCACCTTACGTAATACATATCTACCTACAACCTACCCACCTTACGTAAAACATATCTACCTACCACCTTCCCACCTTACGTAATACATATCAACCTACCACCTTACGTAATACATATATACCTACCACCTTACATAATACATATCTACCTACTACCTTCCCACCTTACGTAATACATATCTACCTACCACCTTCCCACCTTTTGTAAAACATATCTACCTACCACCTTCCCACCTTACGTAATACATATCTACCTACTACCTTCCCACCTTACGTAAAACATATCTACCTACCACCTTCCCACCTAACGTAATACATATCTACCTACCACCTTCCCACCTTACGTAATACATATCTAACTACTACTTTCCCACCTTACGTAATACATATCTACCTACCATTTCCCACCTTACGTAATACATATCTACCTATCACCTTCCCACCTTACGTAATACATATCTACCTACCACTTTCCCACCTTACGTAAACATATCCACCTACCACTTTCCCACCTTACGTAATACATATCTACCTACCATTTGCCACCTTACGTAATACATATCTACCTACCACCTTCCCACCTTACGTAAAACATATCTACCAACTACCTTCCGACCTTAAATAATACATATCTACCTACTACCTTCCCACCTTACGTAATACATATCTACCTACCACCTTCCCACCTTACGTAATACTTATCTACCTACCATTTCCCACCTTACGTAATACATATCTACCTACCACCTTCCCACCTTACGTAATACATATCTACCTATCACCTTCCCACCTTACGTAAAACATATCCACCTACTACTTTCCCACCTTACGTAATACATATCTACCTACCATTTCCCACCTTACGTAAAACATATCTACCTACCACCTTCCCACCTAACGTAATACATATCTACCTACCACCTTCCCACATTACGTAATACATATCTAACTACTACTTTCCCACCTTACGTAATACATATCTACCTACCATTTCCCACCTTACGTAATACATATCTACCTACCACCTTCCCACCTTACGTAATACATATCTACCTACCACTTTCCCACCTTACGTAAAACATATCCACCTACCACTTTCCCACCTTACGTAATACATATCTACCTACCATTTCCCACCTTACGTAATACATATCTACCTACCACCTTCCCACCTTACGTAATACATATCTACCTACCACCTTCCCACCTTACGTAAAACATATCTACCAACTACCTTCCGACCTTAAATAATACATATCTACCTACTACCTTCCCACCTTCCGTAATACATATCTACCTACCACCTTCCCACCTTACGTAATACTTATCTACCTACCATTTCCCACCTTATGTAACACATATCTACCTACCACCTTCCCACCTTACGTAATACATATCTACCTACCACCTTCCCACCTTACATAATATATATCTACCTACTACCTTCCCACCTTACGTAATTCATATCAACCTACCACCTTCCCACCTTTCATAATACATATCTACCTACCACCTTCCCACCTTACGTAAAACATATCTACCAACTACCTTCCGACCTAAATAATACATATCTACTTACTACCTTCCCACCTTACGTAATACATATCTACCTACCACCTTCCCCCCTTACGTAATACATATCTACCTACCACCTTACATAATACATATCTACCTACTACCTTACCACCTTACGTAATACAGATCTACCTACCACCTTCCCAGCTTACGTAAAACATATCTACCTACCAACTTCCCACCTTACGTAGTACATATCTATCTACCACCTTCCCACCTTACGTAATACATATCTACCTACTACTTTCCCACCTTACGTAATACATATCTACCTACCATTTCCCACCTTACGTAATACATATCTACCTACCACCTTCCCACCTTACGTAAAACATATCTACCTACCAGCTTCCCACCTTACGTAATACATATCTACCTACCACCTTCCCACCTTACGTAAAACATATCCACCTACCACCTTCCCACCTTACGTAATACATATCTACCTACCACTTTTCCCACCTTACGTAATACATATCTACCTACCATTTCCCACCTTGTAATACATATCTACCTACCACCTTCCCACCTTACGTAATACATATCTACCTACTACTTTCCCACCTTACGTAATACATATTTACCTACCATTTCCCACCTTACGTAATACATATCTACCTACCACCTTCCCACCTTACGTAATACATATCTACCTACCACCTTCCCACCTTACGTAAAACATATCCACCTACTACTTTCCCACCTTACGTAATACATATCTACCAACATTTCCCACCTTACGTAATACATATCTACCTACCACCTTCCCACCTTACGTAATACATATCTACCTACCACTTTTCCCAACTTTACGTAAAACATATCCACCTACCACTTTCCCACCTTACGTAATACATATCTACCTACCATTTCCCACCTTACGTAAAACATATCTACCTACCACCTTCCCACCTAACGTAATACATATCTACCTACCACCTTCCCATCTTACGTAATACATATCTAACTACTACTTTCCCACCTTACGTAATACATATCTACCTACCATTTCCCACCTTACGTAATACATATCTACCTACCACCTTCCCACCTTACGTAATACATATCTACCTACCACTTTCCCACCTTACGTAAAACATATCCACCTACCACTTTCCCACCTTACGTAATACATATCTACCTACCATTTGCCACCTTACGTAATACATATCTACCTACCACCTTCCCACCTTCACGTAAAAACATATCTACCAACTACCTTCCGATCTTAAATAATACATATCTACCTACTACCTTCCCACCTTACGTAATACATATCTACCTACCACCTTCCCACCTTACGTATTACTTATCTACCTACCATTTCCCACCTTACGTAATACATATCTACCTACCACCTTCCCACCTTACGTAATACATATCTACCTACCACCTTCCCACCTTACGTAATACATATCTACGTACCACCTTCCCACCTTACGTAAAACATATCCACCTACTACTTTCCCACCTTACGTAATACATATCTACCTACCATTTCCCACTTTACATAATACATATCTACCTACCACCTTCTCACCTTACATAATATATATCTACTTACTACCTTCCCACCTTACGTAATTCATATCTACCTACCACCTTCCCACCTTACGTAAAACATATCTACCAACTACCTTCCGACCTTAAATAATACATATCTACCTACTACCTTCCCACCTTACGTAATACATATCTACCTACCACCTTCCCACCTTACGTTATACATATCTACCTACCACCTTACATAATACATATCTACCTACTACCTTCCCACCTTACGTAATACAGATCTACCTACTACCTTCCCACCTTACGTAAAACATATCTACCTACCAACTTCCCACCTTACGTAGTACATATCTATCTACCACCTTCCCACCTTACGTAATACATATCTACCTACTACTTTCCCACCTTAATTAATACATATCTACCTACCATTTCCCATCTTACGTAATACATATCTACCTACCACCTTCCCACCTTACGTAAAACATATCTACCTACCACCTTCCCACCTTCCGTAATACATATCTACCTAACACCTTCCCACCTTACGTAAAACATATCCACCTACCACCTTCCCACCTTACGTAATACATATCTACCTACCACTTTCCCACCTTACGTAATACATATCTACCTACCATTTCCCACCTTACGTAATACATATCTACCTACCACCTTCCCACCTTACGTAATACATATCTACCTACTACTTTCCCACCTTACGTAATACATATTTACCTACCATTTCCCACCTTACGTAATCCATATCTACCTACCACCTTCCCACCTTACATAATACATATCTACCTACTACCTTCCCACCTTACGTAATTCATATCTACCTACCACCTTACATAATACATATCTACCTACTACCTTCCCACCTTACATAATACATATCTACCTACCACCTTCCCACCTTACGTAAAACATATCTACCAACTACCTTCCGACCTTAAATAATACATATCTACCTACTACCTTTTCACCTTACGTAATACATATCTACCTACCACCTTCTCACCTTACGTAAAACATATCTACCTACCAACTTCCCACCTTACGTAGTACATATCTACCTACCACCTTCCCACCTTACGTAATACATATCTACCTACCACCTTCCCACCTTACTTAAAACATATCTACCTACTACCTTCCCACCTTAAATAATACATATCTACCTACAAACTTCCCACCTTACGTAATACATATCTACCTACCACCTTCCCACCTTACGTAATACATATCTATCTACCATCTTCCCACCTTACGTAATACATATCTACCTACCACCTTCCCACCTTACGTAATACATATCTACCTACCACCTTCCCACCTTACGTAATACATATCTACATACCACCTTACGTAATACATATCTACCTACCACCTTCCCACCTTACGTAATACATATCTACCTACCATCTTCCCACCTTATGTAATACATATCTACCTACAACCTTCCCACCTTACGTAATACATATCTAGCTACAACCTTCCCACCTTACGTAATACATATCTACCTACAACCTTCACACCTTACGTAAAACATATCTACCTACTACCTTCCCACCTTACGTAATAGATATCTACCTACTACCTTCCCACCTTCACGTAATACATATCTACCTACCACCTTCCCACCTTACGTAATACATATCTACCTACCACCTTCCCACCTTACGCAATACATATCTACCTACCACATTACGTAATACATATCTACCTACCACATTCCCACCTTACGTAATTCATATCTACCTACCACCTTACATAATACATATTTACCTACTACCTTCCCACCTTCGTAATACATATCTACCTACTACCTTCCCACCCTTACGTAATACATATCTACCTACCACCTTACGTAATACATATCTACCTACCACCTTACGTAATACATATCCACCTACCACCTTACGTAATATATATCTACCTACAACCTTCCCACCTTACGTAATACATATCTACCTACAACCTACCCACCTTACGTAAAACATATCTACCTACCACCTTCCCACCTTACGTAATACATATCAACCTACCACCTTACGTAATACATATATACCTACCACCTTACATAATACATATCTACCTACTACCTTCCCACCTTACGTAATACATATCTACCTACCACCTTACGTAATACATATCTACCTTCAACCTTCCCACCTTACGTAATACATATCTACCTACCACCTTCCCACCTTTTGTAAAACATATCTACCTACCACCTTCCTACCTTACGTAATACATATCTACCTACCACCTTCCCACCTTACGTAAAACATATCTACCTACCACCTTCCCACCTAACGTAATACATATCTACCTACCACCTTCCCACCTTACGTAATACATATCTAACTACTACTTTCCCACCTTACGTAATACATATCTACCTACCATTTCCCACCTTACGTAATACATATCTACCTACCACCTTCCCACCTTACGTAATACATATCTACCTACCACTTTCCCACCTTACGTAAAACATATCCACCTACCACTTTCCCACCTTACGTAATACATATCTACCTACCATTTGCCACCTTACGTAATACATATCTACCTACCACCTTCCCACCTTACGTAAAACATATCTACCAACTACCTTCCGACCTTAAATAATACATATCTACCTACTACCTTCCCACCTTACGTAATAAATATCTACCTACCACCTTCCCCCACCACCTTACGTAATACATATCTACCTATCACCTTCCCACCTTACGTAAAACATATCCACCTACTACTTTCCCACCTTCGTAATACATATCTACCTACCATTTCCCACCTTACGTAAAACATATCTACCTACCACCTTCCCACCTAACGTAATACATACCTACCTACCACCTTCCCACCTTACGTAATACATATCTAACTACTACTTTCCCACCTTACGTAATACATATCTACCTACCATTTCCCACCTTACGTAATACATATGTACCTACCACCTTCCCACCTTACGTAATACATATCTACCTACCACTTTCCCACCTTACGTAAAACATATCCACCTACCACTTTCCCACCTTACGTAATACATATCTACCTACCATTTGCCACCTTACGTAATACATATCTACCTACCACCTTCCCACCTTACGTAAAACATATCTACCAACTACCTTCCGACCTTAAATAATACATATCTACCTACTACCTTCCCACCTTACGTAATACATATCTACCTACCACCTTCCCACCTTACGTAATACTTATCTACCTACCATTTCCCACCTTACGTAATACATATCTACCTACCACCTTCCCACCTTACGTAATACATATCTACCTACCAGCTTCCCACCTTACGTAAAACATATCCACCTACTACTTTCCCACCTTACGTAATACATATCTACCTACCATTTCCCTCCTTACATAATACATATCTACCTACCACCTTCCCACCTTACATAATATATACAGTGGGGAAAAAAAATATTTAGTCAGCCACCAATTGTGCAAGTTCTCCCACTTAAAAATATGAGAGAGGCCTGTCATTTTCATCATAGGTACACGTAAACTATGACAGACAAAATGAGAAAAAAAAATCCAGAAAATCACATTGTAGGATTTTTAATGAATTTATTTGCAAATTATGGTGGAAAATAAGTATTTGGTCAATAACAAAAGTTTCTCAATACTTTGTTATATACCCTTTGTTGGCAATGACACAGGTCAAACGTTTTCTGTAAGTCTTCACAAGGTTTTCACACACTGTTGCTGGTATTTTGGCCCATTCCTCCATGCAGATCTCCTCTAGAGCAGTGATGTTTTTGGGCTGTCGCTGGGCAACACAGACTTTCAACTCCCTCCAAAGATTTTCTATGGGGTTGAGATCTGGAGACTGGCTAGTTCACTCCAGGACCTTGAAATGCTTCTTACGAAGCCACTCCTCGTTGCACGGGCGGTGTGTTTGGGATCATTGTCAGGCTGAAAGACCAAGCCACGTTTCATCTTCAATGCCCTTGCTGATGGAAGGAGGTTTTCACTCAAAATCTCACGATACATGGCCCCATTCATTCTTTCCTTTACACGGATCAGTCGTCCCTGGTCCCTTTGCAGAAAAAACAGCCCCAAAGCATGATGTTTCCACCCCCATGCTTCACAGTAGGTATGGTGTTCTTTGGATGCAACTCAGCATTCTATGTCCTCCAAACACGACGAGTTGAGTTTTTACCAAAAAGTTCTATTTTGGTTTCATCTGACCATATGACATTCTCCCCAGTCCTCTTCTGGATCATCCAAATGCACTCTAGCAAACTTCAGACGGGCCTGGACATGTACTGGCTTAAGCAGGGGGACACGTCTTCCACTGCAGGATTTGAGTCCCTGGCGGCATAGTGTGTTACTGATGGTAGGCTTTGTTACTTTGGTCCCAGCTCTCTGCAGGTCATTCACTAGGTCCCCCGTGTGGTTCTGGGATTTTTGCTCACCGTTCTTGTGATAATTTTGACCCCACGGGGTGAGATCTTGCGTGGAGCCCCCACATCGAGGGAGATTATTAGTGGTCTTGTATGTCTTCCATTTCCTAATAATTGCTCCCACAATTGATTTCTTCAAACCAAGCTGCTTACCTATTGCAGATTCAGTCTTCCCCAGCCTGGTGCAGGTCTACAATTTTGTTTCTGGTGTCCTTTGACAGCTCTTTGTGTCTTGGCCATAGTGGAGTTTGGAGTGTGACTGTTTGAGGTTGTGGACAGGTGTCTTTTATACTGATAACAAGTTCAAACAGGTGCCATTAATACAGGTAACGAGTGGAGGACAGAGGAGCCTCTTAAAGAAGAAGTTACAGGTCTGTGAGAGCCAGAAATCTTTCTTGTTTGTAGGTGACCACATACTTATTTTCCACCATAATTTGCAAATAAATTCATTAAAAATCCTACAATGTGATTTTCTGGAAAAAAAAGCTCAATTTGTCTGTCATAGTTGACGTGTACCTATGATGAAATTTAGAGGCCTCTCTCATCTTTTTAAGTGGGAGAACTTGCACAATTGGTGGCTGACTAAATACTTTATTTCCCCACTGTATCTACCTACTACCTTCCCACCTTACGTAATTCATATCAACCTACCACCTTCCCACCTTTCATAATACATATCTACCTACCACCTTCCCACCTTACGTAAAACATATCTACCAACTACCTTCCGACCTTAAATAATACATATCTACCTACTACCTTCCCTCCTTACGTAATACATATCTACCTACCACCTTCCCACCTTACGTAATACATATCTACCTACCACCTTACATAATACATATCTACCTACTACCTTACCACCTTACGTAATACAGATCTACCTACCACCTTCCCACCTTACGTAAAACATATCTACCTACCAACTTCCCACCTTACGTAGTACATATCTATCTACCACCTTCCCACCTTACGTAATACATATCTACCTACTACTTTCCCACCTTACGTAATACATATCTACCTACCATTTCCCACCTTACGTAATACATATCTACCTACCACCTTCCCACCTTACGTAAAACATATCTACCTACCAGCTTCCCACCTTACGTAATACATATCTACCTACCACCTTCCCACCTTACGTAAAACATATCCACCTACCACCTTCCCACCTTACATAATACATATCTACCTACCACTTTCCCACCTTACGTAATACATATCTACCTACCATTTCCCACCTTACGTAATACATATCTACCTACCACCTTCCCACCTTACGTAATACATATCTACCTACTACTTTCCCACCTTACGTAATACATATTTACCTACCACCTTCCCACCTTACGTAATACATATCTACCTACCACCTTCCCACCTTACGTAATACATATCTACCTACCATTTCCCACCTTACGTAATACATATCTACCTACCACCTTCCCACCTTACGTAATACATATCTACCTACCACCTTCCCACCTTACGTAAAACATATCTACCTACCAGCTTCCCACCTTACGTAATACATATCTACCTACCACCTTCCCACCTTACGTAAAACATATCCACCTACCACCTTCCCACCTTACGTAATACATATCTACCTACCACTTTCCCACCTTACGTAATACATATCTACCTACCATTTCCCACCTTACGTAATAAATATCTACCCACCACCTTCCCACCTTACGTAATACATATCTACCTACTACTTTCCCACCTTACGTAAAACATATCCACCTACCACCTTCCCACCTTACGTAATACATATCTACCTACCACTTTCCCACCTTACGTAATACATATCTACCTACCATTTCCCACCTTACGTAATACATATCTACCTACCACCTTCCCACCTTACGTAATACATATCTACCTACCATTTCCCACCTTACGTAATACATATCTACCTACCACCTTCCCACCTTACGTAATACATATCTACCTACCACCTTCCCACCTTACGTAAAACATATCCACCTACTACTTTCCCACCTTACGTAATACATATCTACCTACCATTTCCCACCTTACGTAAAACATATCGACCTACCACCTTCCCACCTAACGTAATACATATCTACCTACCACCTTCCCATCTTACGTAATACATATCTAACTACTACTTTCCCACCTTACGTAATACATATCTACCTACCATTTCCCACCTTACGTAATACATATCTACCTACCACCTTCCCACCTTACGTAATACATATCTACCTACCACTTTCCCACCTTACGTAATACATATCTACCTACCACATTACGTAATACATATCTACCTACCACATTCCCACCTTACGTAATTCATATCTACCTACCACCTTACATAATACATATTTACCTACTACCTTCCCACCTTACGTAATACATATCTACCTACTACCTTCCCACCTTACGTAATACATATCTACCTACCACCTTACGTAATACATATCTACCTACCACCTTACGTAATACATATCCACCTACCACCTTACGTAATATATATCTACCTACAACCTTCCCACCTTACGTAATACATATCTACCTGCAACCTACCCACCTTACGTAAAACATATCTACCTACCACCTTCCCACCCTACGTAATACATATCAACCTACCACCTACGTAATACATATATACCTACCACCTTACATAATACATATCTACCTACTACCTTCCCACCTTACGTAATACATATCTACCTACCACCTTACGTAATACATATCTACCTTCAACCTTCCCACCTTACGTAATACATATCTACCTACCACCTTCCCACCTTTTGTAAAACATATCTACCTACCACCTTCCTACCTTACGTAATACATATCTACCTACCACCTTCCCACCTTACGTAAAACATATCTACCTACCACCTTCCCACCTAACGTAATACATATCTACCTACCACCTTCCCACCTTACGTAATACATATCTAACTACCATTTCCCACCTTCGTAATACATATCTACCTACCACCTTCCCACCTTACGTAAAACATATCTACCTACCAGCTCCCACCTTACGTAATACATATCTACCTACCACCTTCCCACCTTACGTAAAACATATCCACCTACCACCTTCCCACCTTACGTAATACATATCTACCTACCACCTTCCCACCTTACGTAATAAATATCTACCTACCATTTCCCACCTTACGTAATACATATCTACCTACCACCTTCCCACCTTACGTAATACATATCTACCTACCATTTCCCACCTTACGTAATACATATCTACCTACCACCTTCCCACCTTACGTAATACATATCTACCTACCACCTTCCCACCTTATGTAAAACATATCTACCTACCACCTTCCCACCTTACATAATACATATCCACCTACTACTTTCCCACCTTACGTAATACATTCTACCTACCATTTCCCACCTTACATAATACATATCTACCTACCACCTTCCCACCTTACATAATACATATCTACCTACTACCTTCCCACCTTACGTAATTCATATCTACCTACCACCTTACATAATACATATCTACCTACTACCTTCCCACCTTTCATAATTCATATCTACCTACCACCTTCCCACCTTACGTAAAACATATCTACCAACTACCTTCCGACCTTAAATAATACATATCTACCTACTACCTTCCCACCTTACGTAATACATATCTACCTACCACCTTCCCACCTTACGTAATACATATCTACCTACCACCTTACATAATACATATCTACCTACTACCTTCCCACCTTACGTAATACAGATCTACCTACTACCTTCCCACCTTACGTAAAACATATCTACCTACTACCTTCCCACCTTACGTAGTACATATCTATCTACCACCTTCCCACCTTACGTAATACATATCTACCTACTACTTTCCCACCTTACGTAAAACATATCTACCTTTACCTTCCCACCTTACGTAATACATATCTACCTACCACCTTCCCACCCCTTACGTAAAACATATCTACCTACCACCTTCCCACCTTACGTAATACATATCTACCTACCACCTTCCCACCTTATGTAAAACATATCTACCTACCACCTTCCCACCTTACGCAATACATATCTACCTACTACTTTCCCACCTTACGTAATACATATCTACCTACCATTTCCCACCTTACATAATACATATCTACCTACCACCTTCCCACCTTACATAATACATATCTACCTACTACCTTCCCACCTTACGTAATTCATATCTACCTACCACCTTACATAATACATATCTACCTACTACCTTCCCACCTTTCATAATTCATATCTACCAACCACCTTCCCACCTTACGTAAAACATATCTACCAACTACCTTCCGACCTTAAATAATACATATCTACCTACTACCTTCCCACCTTACGTAATACATATCTACCTACCACCTTCCCACCTTACGTAATACATATCTACCTACTACCTTCCCACCTTACGTAATACAGATCTACCTACTACCTTCCCACCTTACGTAAAACATATCTACCTACCAACTTCCCACCTTACGTAGTACATATCTATCTACCACCTTCCCACCTTACGTAATACATATCTACCTACTACTTTCCCACCTTACGTAAAACATATCTACCTTTACCTTCCCACCTTACGTAATACATATCTACCTACCACCTTCCCACCTTACGTAAAACATATCTACCTACCACCTTCCCACCTTACGTAATACATATCTACCTACCACCTTCCCACCTTATGTAAAACATATCTACCTACCACCTTCCCACCTTACGCAATACATATCTACCTACTACTTTCCCACCTTACGTAATACATATCTACCTACCATTTCCCACCTTACATAATACATATCTACCTACCACCTTCCCACCTTACATAATACATATCTACCTACTACCTTCCCACCTTACGTAATTCATATCTACCTACCACCTTACATAATACATATCTACCTACTACCTTCCCACCTTTCATAATTCATATCTACCTACCACCTTCCCACCTTACGTAAAACATATCTACCAACTACCTTCCGACCTTAAATAATACATATCTACCTACTACCTTCCCACCTTACGTAATACATATCTACCTACCACCTTCCCACCTTACGTAATACATATCTACCTACCACCTTACATAATACATATCTACCTACTACCTTCCCACCTTACGTAATACAGATCTACCTACTACCTTCCCACCTTACGTAAAACATATCTACCTACCAACTTCCCACCTTACGTAGTACATATCTATCTACCACCTTCCCACCTTACGTAATACATATCTACCTACTACTTTCCCACCTTACGTAAAACATATCTACCTTTACCTTCCCACCTTACGTAATACATATCTACCTACCACCTTCCCACCTTACGTAAAACATATCTACCTACCACCTTCCCACCTTACGTAATACATATCTACCTACCACCTTCCCACCTTATGTAAAACATATCTACCTACCACCTTCCCACCTTACGCAATACATATCTACCTACTACTTTCCCACCTTACGTAATACATATCTACCTACCATTTCCCACCTTACGTAATACATATCTACCTACCACCTTCCCACCTTGCGTAAAACATATCTACCTACCACTTTCCCACCTTACGTAATACATATCTACCTACCACCTTCCCACCTTACGTAAAACATATCTACCTACCACCTTCCCACCTTACGTAATACATATCTACCTACTACTTTCCCACCTTACGTAATATATATCTACCTACCATTTCCCACCTTACGTAATACATATCTACCTACCACCTTCCCACCTTACGTAATACATATCTACCTACCACCTTCCCACCTTACGTAATACATATCTACCTACCACCTTCCCACCTTACGTAATACATATCTACCTACCACCTTCCCACCTTACGTAAAACATATCTACCTACCACCTTCCCACCTAACGTAATACATATCTACCTACCACCTTCCCACCTTACGTAATACATATCTAACTACCATTTCCCACCTTACGTAATACATATCTACCTACCACCTTCCCACCTTACGTAAAACATATCTACCTACCAGCTTCCCACCTTACGTAATACATATCTACCTACCACCTTCCCACCTTACGTAAAACATATCCACCTACCACCTTCCCACCTTACGTAATACATATCTACCTACCACCTTCCCACCTTACGTAATACATATCTACCTACCATTTCCCACCTTACGTAATACATATCTACCTACCACCTTCCCACCTTACGTAATACATATCTACCTACCATTTCCCACCTTACGTAATACATATCTACCTACCACCTTCCCACCTTACGTAATACATATCTACCTACCACCTTCCCACCTTATGTAAAACATATCTACCTACCACCTTCCCACCTTACATAATACATATCCACCTACTACTTTCCCACCTTACGTAATACATATCTACCTACCATTTCCCACCTTACATAATACATATCTACCTACCACCTTCCCACCTTACATAATACATATCTACCTACTACCTTCCCACCTTACGTAATTCATATCTACCTACCACCTTACATAATACATATCTACCTACTACCTTCCCACCTTTCATAATTCATATCTACCTACCACCTTCCCACCTTACGTAAAACATATCTACCAACTACCTTCCGACCTTAAATAATACATATCTACCTACTACCTTCCCACCTTACGTAATACATATCTACCTACCACCTTCCCACCTTACGTAATACATATCTACCTACCACCTTACATAATACATATCTACCTACTACCTTCCCCACCTTACGTAATACAGATCTACCTACTACCTTCCCACCTTACGTAAAACATATCTACCTACCAACTTCCCACCTTACGTAGTACATATCTATCTACCACCTTCCCACCTTACGTAATACATATCTACCTACTACTTTCCCACCTTACGTAAAACATATCTACCTTTACCTTCCCACCTTACGTAATACATATCTACCTACCACCTTCCCACCTTACGTAAAACATATCTACCTACCACCTTCCCACCTTACGTAATACATATCTACCTACCACCTTCCCACCTTATGTAAAACATATCTACCTACCACCTTCCCACCTTACGCAATACATATCTACCTACTACTTTCCCACCTTACGTAATACATATCTACCTACCATTTCCCACCTTACGTAATACATATCTACCTACCACCTTCCCACCTTGCGTAAAACATATCTACCTACCACTTTCCCACCTTACGTAATACATATCTACCTACCACCTTCCCACCTTACGTAAAACATATCTACCTACCACCTTCCCACCTTACGTAATACATATCTACCTACTACTTTCCCACCTTACGTAATATATATCTACCTACCATTTCCCACCTTACGTAATACATATCTACCTACCACCTTCCCACCTTACGTAATACATATCTACCTACCACCTTCCCACCTTACGTAATACATATCTACCTACCACCTTCCCACCTTACGTAATACATATCTACCTACCACCTTCCCACCTTACGTAATACATATCTACCTACTACTTTCCCACCTTACGTAATACATATCTACCTACCATTTCCCACCTTACGTAATACATATCTACCTACCACCTTCCCACCTTACGTAATACATATCTACCTACCACCTTCCCACCTTACGTAATACATATCTACCTACATCCTTCCCACCTTACGAAATACATATCTACGTAATTTTCCTTATCCTTTCTGCTAAGCTCATATTTGAACTCCAGCTCTACCTTCGCAGGCTTACTCAGCTCCCAAGGATAAATGGGCTGTGTGATACATGGGCTGTGTGATACATGGGCTGTGGGATAAATGGGCTGTGGGATAAATGGGCTGCGGGATAAATGGGCTGTGGGATAAATGGGCTGTGGGATAAATGGGCTGTGGGATAAATGGGCTGCGGGATAAATGGGCTGTGGGATAAATGGGCAGTGGGATAAATGGGCTGTGGGATAAATAGGCTGTGGGATAAATGGGCTGTGTGATGGATGGTATTGGCAGTGTGTAAAGCGTTCTCATCTGCGTCAGTGATCAACGCTGTTTGTTTCACAGATCTATGATGAATCATCCCCTCTGTTCCCTCCTGAACCATGCGTCACACACACACACACACACAGTAATACACAGGAATGGAGGAATGTGGGTCCCCTGCAGGATTAGTTATTTCCCCTGCAGAGACAATGAATGGGGATGTGTGTAGGTGGGCTGGAGAGAAGAGAGAGGTGGGTTGAATGGAAAGGGGGGAGAATAATATCTCTGTTAAATCATTTGCATTACATGTGGGGGAGTGGGAGTTATTTAGTGTCTGTATGGTGTGTGTACAGTATGTGTGTGTGTCTATCTTTTAATACATTTACCAACGTCTTAGTTATTTCCTCGCTCTACTTTTTTCATTCAACTTTTTCACCCCGGACGCTTTATCTGGACATGGTTCTACAGGACCTCCACCAACCGAAAAGTAGTAGCTAAGTAGTAACATTAACACTATTCCATCTAATTGCAGTCGCTGTACTCATAATATACAGGAGAACTATCGCCTTATGGTGAGGATAGCCGTGTTGCAAGCACAGCTTCAGACGCAATCGTTAGGCAAGGGCAATGTAAGTGTAGGAAAGGATGAAACAGCGTCTGTGCCACCAGTAAGTACAGATAGTCGTATAAATCCCCTTGCACGGTCCCCGCAGCCAGACAATTTTCTCAAGGCTTCTGAAAAGAAATGCTGTCGGCATGCTCAACCATTGTCGCTCATTCAGGCGACAGAAACTTTCAACCGGTTCTCCCCATTTAAGCAACGAGTCGGAGTCAGAGGCCGAACCTTCTCAGGTCTCTCCTCCACCCGTTACGGGGTCTGAGCCGTCGAAGCCTCCCACCATTAGCTCTGACAAATTGAAAAGCCTAGTCATTGGCGACTCCATTACGCGCAATATTAGACTTAAAAAGAATCATCCAGCGATCCTACACTGTTTACCAGGGGGCAGGGATACCGACTCACCCACAAACAGGACCAAGCCTGGCCTGCTGAGGAGTGACGGACTCCATCCTAGTTGGAGGGGTGCTCTCATCTTATCTATCAACATAGACAGGGCTCTAACTCCTCTAGATCCACAATGAGATAGGGTGCAGGCCAGGCAGCAGGCTGTTAGCCAGCCTGCCAGCTTAGTGGTGTCTGCCACTAGCACAGTCAGTGTAGTTGTCACGGTTTCGGCCGAGGCTGCCTCTCTCCCTTGTTCGGGCAGGTTTCGGCGTTCGTCGTCTCCGGAATTCTAGCTGCCACCGCTGTATGTTTCATGTTCGTTTGCTTTTGTCTGTTTGTTTCCACACCTGTTTCTGTTTTGGCGTAATTAGTGTCCTATAAGTTTCTCGTTGTGTTTGTCTAGTGTTGTGTGTAATTATTTTCCGTCAGTTGTGTGTATTGCTCGGTTGAGCTTCTCTCCACTGCGCTGGAGTATTTTCGCACCTGTTTGTGCGCAGTTACCATTTGTCGCACCTGTTTGTGCGCTGTTACTTTTCGCCTTCGTGCGTATTTTTCGCCTTCGGGCAAAGTTGTCATTTTGCCTTAGTTTGGGCAGTAATACAAGCCTTTGGAATATCGTTCTGAGTCCTGCGTTTGATTCCACCATTTGCACCTACAGCACGCCCTGACAGAATTACACACCATCAATGGAATCAGCAGGAGCCGAAGCAGCCCAGACGAGACTGGAGGCCCAGGTTCGGGACCAACAAGATCAGATCCTGCAGATGGGGACCGCCCTGCAGGAGGTGATTTCCACCCTCCGAGGCTGGGGTACGCCTCCACCGCCTCCCTCCCTGCCAGCACCATCGGCCAGCCCGCCCATTCCAGCGCCGGAACCTCGAGGAGTCCGACTATCTCTCCCGAGGGCCTACGACGGAACCGCGGCTGGGTGTCAGGGATTCCTACTCCAGGTGGAGCTATACCTGGCCACAGTGCACCCGGCACCTTCGGGGCATGAGAGCGTGTCCGCCCTGATCTCCTGCCTGGCCGGAAAAGCGTTGGAGTGGGCCAACGCGGAGTGGAGGAAGATCGACGCCACGACGATTACCTACGACGAGTTCTCCCGCCGCTTCAGGGCGGTGTTTGACCATCCCCGGAGGGGAAAGCGGCGGGGAGCGTCTGGTCTTCCTCCGGCAGGGGAGGAGGAGTGCCCAGGAATTCGCTCTCGAATTCCGTACTCTAGCAGCAGATGCAGGGTGGAATGATCGGGCCCTCATCGATCTATACAGATGTAGCCTACGAGAGGACGTCCGTCGGGAGCTGGCTTGTAGGGACACCAGCCTCTCTTTCGACCAGCTGGTCGATATGTCCATCAGGCTGGATAACCTACTGGCTACCCGCGGACGTCCTGCGGAGGGTCCGTCCATTTCACCCTCCAGCGCCTCCGAGCCGTGTCCTATGGAGCTCGGGGGCGCTGGCGCTAGAGAGAGGAGGAGTCGGCAGGCTAGGGGGTCCATCCACTGCACCAACTGTGGTCGGGGAGGACACACCGCGGCTAGGTGCTGGGGATGGCCTCCTAGGGGAGATGACGACAGGTCCCGCACTGGGGATTCCCTCCAGGTGAGTAGGCGCCCCACTCACCCAGAGCTCACTGTTGCCCATTTTTGTATGCCTGTAAGTTTTCCACAGGTAGCACCTCATTCCCAGCATAAGGCGCTGGTAGATTCAGGCGCGGCTGGGAATTTTATTGATAAAAAGTTTTGTTTAGCGTTAGGGATTCCCCTTATTCCTGTTGATGTTCCTTTCCCCGTTCATGCCCTAGATAGTCGTCCGTTGGGTACGGGCTTAATCAGGGAAGTCACGGCGCCACTTAGGATGTGTGCGCAGGGGGATCATCAGGAGATGATTCAGCTGTTCCTGATTGACTCTCCTGCGTATCCGGTGGTGCTGGGCATGCCCTGGTTGAGTAACCATAACCCAGCTATTTCGTGGCAGGAGAGGGCTCTGATGGAGTGGTCTGCTCAGTGTGTGGGTAGATGCTTGGGCGTTTCCGTAGGGGCTACCTCGGTGGAGAGTCCAAACCAGGTGCCCGCATTGCACGTTCCACCTGAGTATGGGGATTTGGCTATTGCGTTTAGTAAGGCGAGGGCAACGCGGTTGCCACCCCCATAGGCAGGGGGATTGTGCGATAGACCTCCAGGCAGGAGCTGCGCTCCCACGGAGCCATGTGTATCCTCTGTCTCAGGAGGAGAAGAAAGCTATGGAGATTTACATAGACGAATCTCTGAGACAAGGATACATACGGCCTTCCACTTCCCCTGCGTCCTCGAGTTTCTTTTTTGTGAAGAAAAAGGATGGTGGTTTGCGCCCGTGCATCGATTACCGTGGTCTCAATCAGATTACGGTGAAGTATAGTTATCCACTCCCGCTGATTGCGACCATGACTGAGTCGTTGCATGGGGCGCGTTTCTTCACGAAATTAGATCTCAGGAGCGCGTACAACTTGGTGCGCATCAGGGAGGGTGATGAATGGAAAACAGCCTTTAGTACCACCTCGGGCCATTACGAGTATCTGGTCATGCCATACGGGTTGATGAACGCTCCGTCAGTTTTCCAATCATTCGTGGATGAGATCTTCAGGGACATGCAGGGGCAGGGGGGTGGTGGTGTACATTGATGACATTCTCGTGTACTCGCCTACCCGTGTCGAGCATGTGGCCCTGGTGCGTAGAGTGTTGCGGAGGCTGGTGGAGCACGACCTGTATGTGAAGGCAGAGAAGTGTCTGTTTTTCCAGGAGTCGGTCTCCTTTTTGGGTTATCAGTTGTCTGCGTCAGGGGTGAAGATGGAGGTAGACCGGGTGTCGGCCGTGCGTAATTGGCAAACACCAACCACTGTGAAGGAGGTGCAGCAGTTTTTGGGGTTTGCAAATTACTACAGGAGGTTTATCCGGGGTTTTGGACAGGTGGCAGCTCCCATCACGTCTCTGTTGAAGGGGGGTCCGTGCGTCTGCAGTGGTCGGCCGAGGCGGACAGGGCGTTTGGGAGGCTGAAGGACCTGTTTACCTCGGCCCCGGTGCTGGCACATCCGGATCCCTCTTTGCCGTTCCAGGTAGAGGTGGACGCGTCGGAGGCCGGTTTAGGAGCCGTGCTTTCACAACGGTCTGGCGCGCCACCTAAACTCCGCCCCTGTGCTTTTTATTCTAAGAAGCTCAGTCCGGCGGAGCGGAACTATGACGTAGGGGACAGGGAGCTGTTAGCCGTGGTACAGGCTCTAAAGGTGTGGAGGCACTGGCTTGAGGGGGCTCAACACCCTTTCCTCATTTTGACGGACCACCGTAACCTGGAGTACATCCGGGCGGCGAGGAGGCTGAACCCTCGCCAGGCAAGATGGAGTATGTTCTTGACCAGGTTTACTTTTAAGATCACGTACATCCCTGGGTCACAGAATGGCAAGGCAGATGCGCTGTCTCGGCGGTATGACACGGAGGAGAGGTCCGTGGAGCCCACTCCCATACTGCCTGAGTCGTGTCTGGTGGCACCGGTAGTGTGGGAGGTCGATGCTGAACTCGAGCGGGCGTTACGCACCGACCCTAGTCCACCACAGTGCCCGGAGGGTCGGAAGTACGTTCCGCTCGAGGTTCGGGATCGATTGATCTATTGGGCTCACACGTCACCCTCCTCTGGACATCCGGGTATCGGCCGGACAGTGCACTGTCTTAGTGCCAAGTACTGGTGGCCCACGTTGGCAAGGGATGTGAGGGTTTATGTTTCCTCCTGCTCGGTGTGCGCCCAGTGTAAGGCGCCTAGACATCTACCTAGGGGGTAAGTTGCTACCCCTGCCCGTTCCACAGCGACCATGGTCCCACCTCTCTGTGGACTTTATAACAGACCTTCCCCTCTCCCAAGGGAATACTACCATCCTGGTCGTTGTGGACCGGTTCTCTAAGACCTGTCGTTTGCTCCCCATGCCGGGTCTTCCTACTGCCCTACAAACTGCCGAGGCACTGTTTACCCATGTGTTCCGGCACTACGGGTACCCGAGGACATTGTGGCTGATCGGGGTCCCCAATTCACCTCCAGAGTCTGGAGAGCGTTTATGGAGCGGTTGGGGGTCTCGGTGAGCCTCACCTCGGGTTACCACCCGGAGAGTAATGGGCAGGTGGAACGCGTAAACCAGGATGTGGGTAGGTTTCTCAGAACATACTGCCAGGACCGGCCGGAGGAGTGGTCAAGGTACGTTCCCTGGGCCGAGATGGCCCAGAATTCCCCTACGCCATTCCTCCACTAACCTAACTCCATTTCAATGTGTGTTGGGTTACCAGCCGGTTCTGGCACCCTGGCAGCAGAGCCAGATCGAGGCTCCTGCGGTGGATGAGTGGGCGCGGCGCTCGGAGGAGACGTGGAACGCTGCACACGTCCACCTGCAGCGGGCCCTCCGACGTCAGAAGGCGAGCGCTGATCTCCACCGCAGTGAGGGACCGGTGTACGCACCTGGTGATCGAGTCTGGCTCTCTACCAGAAACCTGCCCCTCCGCCTGCCCTGTCGGAAACTGGGTCGGCGGTTTGTGGGGCCGTTTAAAGTCCTGAGAAGGTTGAACGAGGTATGTTATAGATTACAGCTACCTGTGGAGTATAAGTGTATTAACCCCTCGTTCCATGTGTCCCTTCTCAGGCCGGTGGTAGCGGGCCCACTCCAAGAAAATGAGATCTTGGAGACTCCTCCGCCCCCATTGGACATCGAGGGGGTACCGGCGTACTCCGTGAGGTCCATTTTGGATTCGAGACGTCGGATGGGGGGTCTCCAGTATCTAGTGGAGTGGGAGGGGTACGGTCCGGAGGAGCGGTGCTGGGTGCCGAGGAGAGACATTTTGGACCCGTCGCTCCTGACGGAATTCCATCGGGGGCATCCGACGCGCCCTGGTCCGCGTCCTCCTGGTCGTCCCCGAGGCCGGAGTCGGCGCACGTCTGGAGCCGCGCGTCAAGGGGGGGGTACTGTCACGGTTTCGGCCGAGGCTGCCTCTCTCCCTTGTTCGGGCAGGTTTCGGCGTTCGTCGTCTCCGGAATTCTAGCTGCCACCGCTGTATGTTTCATGTTCGTTTGCTTTTGTCTGTTTGTTTCCACACCTGTTTCTGTTTTGGCGTAATTAGTGTCCTATAAGTTTCTCGTTGTGTTTGTCTAGTGTTGTGTGTAATTATTTTCCGTCAGTTGTGTGTATTGCTCGGTTGAGCTTCTCTCCACTGCGCTGGAGTATTTTCGCACCTGTTTGTGCGCAGTTACCATTTGTCGCACCTGTTTGTGCGCTGTTACTTTTCGCCTTCGTGCGTATTTTTCGCCTTCGGGCAAAGTTGTCCTTTTGCCTTAGTTTGGGCAGTAATACAAGCCTTTGGAATATCGTTCTGAGTCCTGCGTTTGATTCCACCATTTGCACCTACAGCACGCCCTGACAGTAGTCAGCTCAGCTATCCCCATTGAGACTGTGTCTGTGCCTCGATCTAGGTTGAGCAAAACAAAACATGGCGGTGTTCGCTTTAGCAATCTCACTGGAAGAAAGACCTCCGCCATTCCTGTCATTATTGAAAGAGATTGTGATATCTTGTGGTATCTGGACAATTTATGACTTTGCTAATGGTTGCAAATGGTATCTTAGAGGATGTTGATTCAGCTTAAGGGGGTCATCTGGAGAGTAGTTCTATAGGGGCACCCTAAAGCAGAGGAAGTCTGTTAGGTGGAGTCCTGGGATTGGTCTGTAGGGGAAAACACCCATATTATGTTACATAGGATAAATACCACGGTTAAAACAAAGGACGGGGAGAATAACATATTTAGAGTTTGGGTCAGGTTATTCTCCAGATGTCTGCAGATATCTGTAAATTGGCGCTGAGATCTTCAAATGTAATAAACAATTATAATCGAGGACAGTGTCAGCGGATTTCCTTGTTCTCACAGCATAATTAGCATCGTTTTCTCGACACCACAATCTCACATCTCAAAATAGGGTTACTTAATGTTTGATCCCTCACTTCCAAGGCAGTCATAGTCAATTAACTAATCACTGATCATAATCTTGATGTGATTGGCCTGACTGATCCATGGCTCAAGCCTGATGAATGTGTTACTGTGTTAAATGAGGCCTCTCCTCCTGGTTACACTAGTGACCATATCCCCCACGCATCCCGCAAAGGCAGAGGTGTTGCTAACATTTATGACAGCAAATTTAAATTTACACAAAAAAATGACTGCGTTTTTGTCTTTTGAGCTTCTAGTCATGAAATGTATGCAGCCTACACTTTTTATAGCTACTGTTTACAGGCCTCCTGGGCCGTATACAGTGTTCCTCACTGAGTTCCCTGAATTCCTATCGGACCTTGTAGTCATGGCAGATAATATTCTAATTTTTGGTGACTTTAATATTCACATGGAAAAGTCCACAGACCCACTCCAAAAGGCTTTCGGAGCCATCATCGACTCAGTGGGTTTTGTCCAACATGTAATTGCCACAGTCACACCCTGGATGCAGTTTTGTCCCGTGGAATACATATTGTGGATCTAAATGTTTTTCCTCATAATCCTGGACTATCGGACCACCATCTTATTACATTTGCAATCGCAACAAATAATCTGCTCAGACCCCAACCAAGGATCATCAAAAGCCGTGCTATAAATTCTCGGACAACCCAAAGATGCCCTTCCAGACTCCCTCCACTTACCCAAGGACGTCGGAGTACAAAAATAGGTTAACCACCTAACTGAGGATCTAAATTTAACCTTGCATAATACCCTAGATGCAGTCGCACCCCTAAAAACAAAAAATCTTTGTCACAAGAAATGTGCTCCTTGGTATACAGAAAATACCCGAGCCCTGAAGCAAGCATCCAGAAAATTGGAACGGAAATGGCGCTCCACCAAACTGGAAGTCTTCCTACTAGCTTGGAAAGAAAGTACAGAGCAATATCGAAGAGCCCTCACTGCTGCTCGATCATCCTATTTTTCTAACCTAATTGAGGAGAATGAAAACAATCCAAAATGTATTTTTGATTCTGTCGCAAAGCTAACTAAAAAGCAGAATTCAACAAGAGGATAGCTTTCACTTCAGCAGTGATAAATTCATGAACTTCTTCAGTGAAAAGATAATGATCATTAGAAAGCAAAATACGGACTCCTCTTTGAATCTGCGTATTTCTCCAAAGCTCAGTTGTCCTGAGTCTGCACAGAACTGCCAGGACCTAGGATCAATGGAGACACTCAAGTGTTTAAATCCTGTATCTCTTGAAACATTCATGAAAATAGTCATGGCCTCTAAACCTTCCAGCTGACTACTGGATCCTATTCCAACTAAACTACTGAAAGAGCTACTTCCTGTGCTTGGCCCTCCTATGTTAAACATAATAAATGGCTGGCTTGACTTACTTCCATGGGGTGCGTCACTTGAGTGGGTTGAGTCACAGACGTGATCCTCCTGCCCGGTTTTGCGCCCCCTCTGGCTCGTGCGGTCGAGGAGATCTTCGTGGGCTATACTCAGCCTTATCTCAGGGTAGTAGGTTGGTGGTCTGTTGATATCCCTCTGGTGGTGTGGGGGCTGTGCTTTGGCAAAGTGGGTGGGGTTATATCCTGCCTGGTTTGCCCTGTCCAGGGGTATCGTCGGACGGGGCCACAGTGTCCCCCGACCCACCCGTCTCAGTCTCCAGTATCAATGCTGCAATAGTCTATGTGCCGGGGGGCTAAGGTCAGTCTGATATATTTGGTGTAAATCTCCTGTCTTATCTGGTGTCCTTATCTGACTCCTGGCTGTCCCCAGTCTACCTGGTCATGCTGCTGCTCCAGTTTCAACTGTTCTGCCTGCGGCTATGGAACCCTGACCTGTTCACCAGACGTGCTACCTTGTCCCGGACCTGCTGTTTTCGACTCTCTCGCTCTACCACACCTGCTGTCTCGACGTCTGAATGCTTGGCTAGAACCACTGATTATTATTTGACCCTGCTGGTAACTATGAACGTTTGAACATCTTGAAGAACAATCTGGCCTTAAATGGCCATGTCCTCGTATAATCTCCACCCTGCACAGCCAGAAGAGGACTGGCCACCCCTCAGAGCCTGGTTCCTCTCTAGGTTTCTTCCTAGGTTCCTGCCTTTCTAGGGAGTTTTTCCTAGCCACCGTGCTTCTACATCTGCATTGCTTGCTGTTTGGGGTTTTAGGCTGGGTTTCTGTATAAGCACTTTGTGACATCTGCTGATGTAAAAAGGGCTTTAAAAATAAATGTGATTGATTGATATGTGTGTGTGTGTATGTGTGGCTATGTGTGTCTGTGTGTGTGTGTCTCTCTATGTATGTGTGTGTCTGTCTCTATGTATGTGTGTGTCTATGTGTGTGTGTCTATGTGTGTGTGGTCTGTGTCTGTGTGTGTGTGTGTCTATGTGTGTGTCTGTGTGTGTGTGTGTCTATGTGTGTGTCTATGTGTGTGTGTGTCTGTGTGTGTGTCTATGTGTGTGTGTGTCTGTGTGTGTGTGTCTAGGTGTGTCTGTGTGTGTCTATGTGTGTGTGTCTGTGTGTGTGTCTATGTGTGTGTGTCTATGTGTGTGTGTGTCTATGTGTGTGTGTCTATGTGTGTGTGGTCTGTGTCTGTGTGTGTGTGTCTATGTGTGTGTCTGTGTGTGTGTGTCTATGTGTGTGTGTCTATGTGTGTGTGTGTCTGTGTGTGTGTGTCTAGGTGTGTCTGTGTGTGTCTATGTGTGTGTGTCTATGTGTGTGTGTCTATGTTTGTGTGTGTCTATGTGTGTGTGTGTGTCTAGGTGTGTCTGTGTGTGTGTCTATGTGTGTGTGTGTCTATGTGTGTGTGTTGTGTGTGTGTGTGTGTGTGTTGTGTGTGTGTGTGTGTGTCTATGTGTGTGTGTGTCTATATGTGTGTGTGTTGTGTGTGTGTCTATGTGTGTTGTGCGTGTGTGTGTTGTGTGTGTGTGTGTGTTGTGTGTGTGTGTGTGTGTTGTGTGTGTGTGTGTGTGTGTCTATGTGTGTGTGTGTGTGTGTTGTGTGTTGTGTGTGTGTGTTGTGTGTGTGTGTGTGTGTGTGTGTGTGTTGTGTGTGTGTTGTGTTTGTGTGTGTGTTGTGTGTGTGTGTGTGTGTGTGTGTTGTGTGTGTGTTGTGTGTTGTGTGTTGTGTGTTGTGTGTTGTGTGTGTGTGTGTTGTGTGTGTGTTGTGTGTGTGTTGTGTGTGTGTGTGTTGTGTGTGTGTGTGTTGTGTGTGTGTTGTGTGTGTTGTGTGTGTGTGTGCACCAAAGTTATTATAGTGTTGTGTTTTTAGATGTGTTTATTTCTATTTGTTTTAAGATTTCTATTTGAAATTCAGTTTAGTTTCAGTTAGTTTACAGACATGATTTATTAGTTTTATTTAGTTTAGTTTTATAAAAACATTATATTTCGTTTTTCTATGATTTAATTTCAGTTTTAGTGTTATGGAGAGAAAGTATTATAGAGCCATTTATGTGTTGTATCGTTTTTGTGTTTTTGGGGATGTCACTTCTTGCCACTGTGGGGCAGTAAAGCATAAGGTGATGGGTCAGGTCACAGGTTAGAGTAGGTTACGTTTAAAGGTAGACTCAGTGAGATGAGGTAGATGCACCAAGTAAACAGTAATGGGTAAATTTCCTCAACAGCCAGGAGCCTTGAAGCGCGAGGCTACATTTCTCCGCCGTTTTGGTCCCATAGCTACCACGTTGTAGCAGTATGAAGCGCACTCATGCACATGCGCAGAGACTCTGTGTGACAGTTTGAGAGCAAAATCTTGCATCCTGATTATCTCAATGGGCGAGTTCCTCTGGTCAGACGTTGCTGACGCCATTTAAACGTGACCCACCAGATTCAGACACTTGAAAACCCCCAAAATAAAAATTAAACTGAACATAATTCATAATGGTTTTTTATTTTATTTTAGTTCGTTTTGGAGTCAAAGACAATAGTTTCAGTTTAAATGTTTTCTTCTAATCCAATATAAAGTGTATTCAGTGGGGGAGAATCAAAACACGAGCAATCAACTACAGAGGCTGTTTATTCTCCTTTTACCTCCACTCTACAGCCCTCCAGGACCTAACTGGCAGTGCTGAGCCCAGCTGGAGTGCCTGACCCTGGGACATGGCTGGGGAGGCATCCCCCTCTCTCCCCTCCACCTCGTGAAGAGTCACTTAGCAACCAACCCCCCTGTCCTGAGAGGAGAGAGAGAGGGAGTGAGAGGGGGAGGGGGGAGAGAGAGAGAAAAGAGAGAAGGGGAAGGGAGAGAGAGAGAGGGCAAGGAATCAGACGGAGCGAGAGCGACAGAGAATAAAAGAGAGAGTACACAAGGTTCTAGATAGAACCAAAAAGGGTTCTATGCTTGCTTCATATTATGGCACCCTTTAAGGTTGGTTCCATATACACTGAGTGTACAAAACATTAGGAACACCTTGAGTTGCAAACCCCTTTTGCCCTCAGAACAGCCTCAATTCATCGGGGCATGGACTCTACAAGGTGTTGAAAGCTTTCCACAGGGATGCTGGCCCATGTTGACGCCAATGCTTCCCACAGTTGTGTCAAGTTGGCTGGATCTCCTTTGGGTGGTGGACCATTCTTGATACACACAGGGAACTGTTGAGTATGAAAAACCCAGCAGCATTGCAGTTCTTGACACACTCTACCATATTCCTTTCAAAGGCCCTTAATTATCTTGGCTTGCCCATTGGCCCTCTGAATGGCACACATACACAATCCATGTCTCAAGGCTTAAAAATCCTTCTTTAACCTGTCTCCCCCCCTTCATCTACACTG
>NC_059200.1:21584623-21662123 GCF_020615455.1 Coregonus clupeaformis | reverse complement strand
TGGCTGATTTCTTTGGATTTTCCCATGGTGTCAACCAAAGTGGCACTGAGTTTGAAGGTAGGCCTTGAAATAAATCCACAGGTACACCTCCAATTGACTCAAATTATGTAAATTAGCCTATCAGAAGCTTCTAAAGTCATGACATCATTTTCTGGAATTTTCCAAGCTGTTTAAAGGCACAGTCAACTTAGTGTATGTAAACTTCTGGAATTGTGATACAGTGAATTATAAGTGAAATAATCTGTCTGTAAACAATTGTTGGAAAAATTACTTGTGTCATGCACAAAGTAGATGTCCTAACCGACTTGCCAAAACTATAGTTTGTTAACAATACATTTGTGGAGTGGTTGAAAAACGAGTTTTAAATATTTCAACCTAAGTGTATGTAAACTTCCGACTTCAACTGTATATACAGGGGGTACAGGTACCGAGTCAATGTGCGGGGGTATAGGTTAGTTGAGGTAATTTGTACATGTAGGTAGGGGTAAAGTGACTATGCATAGATAATAAACAGCGAGTAGCAGCAGTGTAAAAACAAAGGGGGGGCATGTTCAGACCAGTCGATGTGAATGGGGGCATGTTCGGCCCTCCTTTTAACTGTAGTCCACGATCGTCTCCTTTGTCTTGCTCACGTTGAGGGAGAGGTTGTTGTCCTGGCACCACACAGCCAGGTCTCTGACCTCCTCCCTATAGGCTGTCTCATCGTTGTCGGTGATCAGGCCTTCCACCGCTGTGTTGTCAGCAAACTTAATGATGCTGTTGGAGTCGTGCGTGGCCACGCAGTCGTGGATGAACAGGGAGTACAGGAGGAGACTAAGCACGCACTACTGAGGGGGCCCCGTGTTGAGGATCAGCGTGGCAGATGTGTTGTTGTCTACCCTCACCACCTGGGGTTGGCCCATCAGGAAGTCCAGGATCCAGTTGCAGAGGGAGGTGTTTAGTCCCAAGGTCCTTATCTTAGTGATGAGCTTTGTGGGCACTATGGTGTTGAACGCTGAGCTGTAGTCAATGAACAGCATTCTCACATAGGTGTTCCTTTTGTCCAGGTGGGAAAGGGCAGTGTGGAGTGCGATTGAGATTGCGTCATTCCATTGATCTACGTGCGTGCGCATGGTTGGAGTGGGATTTCTATAGATCAGATAATGGAACCAAGCGACAACACTGCTCCCACGGCTGCAGAAGGAATGATACGGTGCGTCTCCATTTATTGGTAGTACAAAAGTAAGTTGTATACTGTACTGCTAGTCATTCTGCTTGTCGTACTGCTGTTCGTACTGCTGATCGTACTGCTGGTCGTACTGTGTCTGTACTGCTGGTCGTCTTGAGGTGGAGTGACCTATTTGTCACAATATGAGATGAGGAAGGGATGGAGAGATGGAGAGAGAGAGGTAGAGAGAGGGGTAGAGAGAGAGGAGGAGAGAGCGACCAAGCGTGTTCGATCGAGAGAGAGAGAGGGATGGAGAGAGAGAGAGAGGGATGGAGAGAGAGAGAGAGAGAGAGAGAGAGAGAGAGAGAGAGAGAGAGAGAGAGAGAGAGAGAGAGAGAGAGAGAGAGAGAGAGAGGCTAAACACGTTCGCACAAACATACGCACACGCACAGTCCGAGGTAGAAGCAACATCCTAATTTCAATATCCAGCTACAAGCAGAAAGGCAGGAACCCGAGCAGCATCACAACAACACCACAGACAGACAGCCCTAGAACAGATGAGGTGCCACTGTGTTTGGAAGCTTGTACCTTGATGATACTTATTTGGAGACTTGCTGACACGTAGATGGGATAGAATAGAATACAATACAATACTATACTGTAGAATAGAACTTGATTGTCCATCTGAGGATGCAAATTTGTCACAACATTAACAGTCATTTGTACAAGTTTATTACGTACACAAGGAAGAGAATATTGGTTGTAATTAAAGAGAGATGACAGCTCAGATGGTGACATATGAGACATCAATGTCTGAAAAGCCTGCCTGTGCTTTCTCTGAAAGGTCTGAAATCAGATTCTCATACAAATTCACTGACAGCCCTGATCTTCATAACAACCCAATGCTGTCTCACAACTCCACCTGTTTTATAGACCTGTTTCTATTCCTCCCCCTCTCCTCTTCCCCCTCTTCCTTCCCTCTCCTTCTCTTCCTCCTTCTGCTCCTCCCCCTCTCCTCTTCCCCCTCCTCCTCCTCCCCCTCTCCTCTTCCCCCTCTTCCTTCCCTCTCCTTCTCTTCCTCCTTCTCCTCCTCCCCCTCTCCTCTTCCCCCTCCTCCTCCTTCTCCTCCTCATCCTCCCCCTCTCCTCTCCTCCTCCCCCTCTCCTCTTCCCTCTCTTCCTTCCCTCTCCTTCTCTTCCTCCTTCTCCTCCTCCCCCTCTCCTCATCCCCCTCCTCCTCCTCCCCCTCTCCTCTTCCCCCCCTCCTCCTCCTCCTCCTCCCCCCTCTCCTCTCCTCTCCTCCTCCTCCCCCCTCTCCTCTTCCCCCCTCCTCCTCCTTCTCCTCCTCATCCTCCCCCTCTCCTCTCCTCCTCCCACCTCTCCTCTTCCCCCCTCCCCCTCATCCTCCCCGCTCCTTCTCCTCCTCCTTCTCCTCCTCCTTCTCCTCCTCCTCCTCCTCTTCCCCCCTCCTCTTCCTCCCCCCTCCTCCTCCTCCTCCTCCCCGCTCCTTCTCCTCCTTCTCCTCCTCCCCTCTCCTTCTCCTCCTCCCCTCTTCTTCTCCTCCTCCTCATCATCATCTCCTCTTCTCCTCCTCCTCCCCCTTCTCCTCCTCTTTCTCCTCCTCCTCCTCCTCCCCCTCCTCCTTATCCTCCCCGCTCCAGGCACGACTCCAACACCATCATTAAGTTTGCCGACGACACAACAGTGGTATGCCTGATCACTGACAACGATGAGACAGCCTATAGGGAGGAGGTCAGAGACCTGGCCGTGTGGTGCCAGGATAACAACCTCTCCCTCAACGTGATCAAGACAAAGGAGATGATTGTGGACTACAGGAAAAGGAGGACCGAGCACGCCCCCATTCTCTTCGACGGGGCTGTTGTGGAGCAGGTTGAGCACTTCAAGTTCCTTGGCGTCCACATCACCAACAAACTATCATGGTCCAAACACACCAAGACAGTCGTGAAGAGGGCACGACAAAGCCTATTCCCCCTCAGGAGACTGAAAAGATTTAGCATGGGTCCTCAGATCCTCAAAAAGTTATACAGCTGCACCATCGAGCATCCTGACTGGTTGCATCACTGCCTGGTATGGCAACTGCTCAGCCTCCGAACGCAAGGCACTACCGAGCATCCTGACTGGTTGCATCACTGCCTGGTATGGCAACTGCTCAGCCTCCGAACGCAAGGCACTACCGAGCATCCTGACTGGTTGCATCACTGCCTGGTATGGCAACTGCTCAGCCTCCGAACGCAAGGCACTACAGAGGGTAGTGCGTATGGCCCAGTACATCACTGGGGCCAAGCTTCCTACCATTCAGGACCTCTATACCAGGCGGTGTCAGAGGAAGGCCCTAAAAATTGTCAAAGACTCCAGCCAACCTAGTCAAAGACTGTTCTCTCTGCTACCACACAGCAAGCGGTACTGGAGCGCCAAGTCTAGGTCCAAAAGGCTTCTTAACAGCTTCTACCCCCAAGCCATAAGACTCCTGAACAGCTAATCAAATGGCTACCCAGACTATTTGCATTGTCCCCCACCTCATTGACTCTGTACCGGTACCCCCTGTATATAGCCTCCCTACTGTTATTACATCGACTAACACACTGACTCTGTACCGGTACCCCCTGTATATAGCCTCGCTGCTGTTATTTTACTGCTGCTCTTTAATTATTTGTTATTTTACTTATCTATTTTTTAATTAACACTTATTTTTCTTAAAACTGCATTTTTGGTTAAGGGCTTGTAAGTAAGCATTTCACTGTAAGGTCTACACCTGTTGTATTCGGCGCATGTGACAAATACAATTTGATTTGATACATATGAAGTGGGTAAAACAGTATGTAAACATTATTAAAGTGACCAGTGTTCAATGACTCTAGGGCAGCAGTCTCTAAGGTGCAGGGTGGAGTACTGGGTAGAGGTCAGCTAGTGGTGACTGTTTTAACAGTCTGATGGCCGGTCCCAGCTTTTATGCACATGTACTGTCACCGTCTTCTAGATGGTGAATAGGCCGTAGCTCGGGTGGATGAGGTCTTTGATGATCTTCTTGGGTGCTGTAGATGTCCTGGAGGGCAGGCAGTATGCCCACGATGATGCATTTGATTTCCATAGGGGGGCACTTTTTTTCACGGGACCTCCTCCGTGTGCACGTGTTTGCGTGTGCACAAAATTGTATGGGTTTTATAGTAAAGACGTAATTTAACTGTAAAAATGTATTACCTTTTAATGTGGCATAAACACAACCAGTCATGATGTATCTGATTGTCAAACGAATCACTTCAAAAAGTAGGTTACCTTCGCCCGTTCATCCAAAATAATTCCAGCAACTGAACTGTGCACTGTCCATTCGCCAACTTTCCTTCAGTTTGTAAGTGGCTGAAACTATCTCACCGGAGAAAGTATCCGAGCTAGCGAAACAGCGCCCCTCTGATTTACTATATATAGCCCAAGTATCTGATGCTATCTGGCCAAAAATAGTATGACATGCCATACTCATTTTGGCCAGACAGCATCAGATACATGGGCTACACGTACTGAGACAGAGGGGCACTGTTTCGCTAGCTCGGATGCTTTATCTGAGATGTGTGTTCTGTTTTTTTTATTTGGATGGGCAAGGAGGTACGGTAGGGCTGGCCAGGCCCTCTAAGGGCCACCCATAACGCCGGTCCTCCTCCTCCCACCCCCTCTTCTCCTTCTCCTCCTCCTTCTCCTCCTCCTCCCCTCTCCTTCTCCTCAGCCTCCCCCTCTCCTCTCCTCCTCCTCCTCCTCCTCCTCCTCTCCTCTCCTCTTCTCCTCCTCCTCCTCCTCCCCATCCTCCATCCTCTTCTCCTTCTCCTCCTCCTCCCCCTCTCCTCTTCTCCTCCTCCTCCCCCTCCTCCTCCCAACCCCCCTTCCATCCTCCATCCTCTTCTCCTTCTCCTCCTCCTCCTCCTCCCCCTCTCCTCTTCTCCTCCTCCTCCTCCCCCTCCTCCTCCCAACCCCCCTTCCATCCTCCATCCTCTTCTCCTTCTCCTCCTCCCACCCCCTCTTCTCCTCCTCCTCCTCCTCTTCCTCCTCCTCCTCCTCCTCCCCTCCTCTGTCTCTATCACATTGGTTCTGTGATTGATGCTCATGGTGAGTGGAGGGCTCATAAGTCACACTAGATATTACCTCTCACACAAGCTGTCAAAGCTGTAGCATATGTGTATATATATCTCAAAGCTATACGTATATACCAGCCGAGCTCTTACCCAATAAAAACAAGATTTAGGGGGGGAAAAACACACAGACACACAAACGAAAACCTGAAAAAAACATTGGATTCCAAGAATAGCCCTGCCATGTGTGGTGTATTGTGGTGTGGTGTATTGTGGTGTGGTGTGTGTGGTGTGGTGTGGTGTGGTGTAGTGTGGTGGTGTGTGGTGGTGTGGTGTGGTGTGGGGTGGTGTGGTGTGGTGAGGTTTAGGGTGGTGTGATGTGGTGGTGTGGTGTGGTGTGGTGTGGTGTGTGGTGGTGTGGTGTAGGGTGGTGTGGTGTGGTGTGGTGGTGTGGGGTGGTGAGGTGTGGTGAGGTGTGGGGTGGTGTGGTGTGGTGAGGTGTGGTGTGGGGTGGTGGTGTGGTGTGGTGAGGTGTAGGGTGGTGTGGTGTGGTGGTGTGGTGTGGTGTGGTGGTGTGGGGTGGTGAGGTGTGGTGAGGTGTGGGTGGTGTGGTGTGGTGAGGTGTGGTGTGGGGTGGTGGTGTGGTGTGGTGAGGTGTGGTGGTGTGGTGTGGTGTGGTGTGTCTTTGTGTTGCCATATTGATGGAGGGTTGACGGATTGGCAGTTTAATGTTTACTGGGAGCAGGTAATAGATGCATACACATACCCACGTTGTTAGGTTGTTCCCAGACAGCATAGGTGTGTGTGTGTGTGTGTGTGTGTATGTCAGCTAGGTTGCCTCCTACTTCCTGCCTCGTTGCGTCGGAGGCAGACAGAATAGAACAGAACGGTGTCAGAACAGTGACACCCCTGCCCGATATAGAGCCATCAATCAGGCCCTGTCTGCTGGCTGGCTGGCTGGCTGGCTGGGAACAACCTGTTCACACACACCTCTCTCCAACATATCTACCACTTGTCGCCTCACTGATTCATGCACAAACACAACCACAATAACCTCACCTCATGTTCATGTTGGTGCACACATGTTAATATAGCCTACCGTAATGAGAGAGAATTTATAGATCCATGTAATGCATCATTAAACATTGAACATCACATATTTAAACGCTGTCCCAAATGGCACCATATTCCCTATTTAGTGCATTACTTTTGACCAGGCCGCAGAGTGTTTCACCTTATTAGGAAAGCATCCATTGTGTGCTCATATGTAATTAAGGGTTGTTTATAATCATAATTTGACATGCACACGTATGACTAATTTGTCCGTAATTCTCTGTTTAAACATGCATGTACTCTAAGATAATTACCTGGTAATAAGCACACATTGGGAGCCTGACTTGTTTCCTCAGTGTATATTGTCATTAGCTGAATTCCCATGTCTTCTGTAATAAAGCTGGTACAGATTCAGAACTTTGATCAGGACTATTCTAAACATGATCTGCCTCCATTCTACATCAGATGGTTCTAAAATCAAAAACAAGTGAATCAAATAGGGTCCAATACCGCAAGTTAATTGCATGAAAAAATGTATACATCATCATGACATCATGAACCACTTAGTGCCTTTGTTGTCACTGATAAGTTCAGGGTAGCAGTCCAAACATATACAGGCTGTTCTGAAAGGTTTAAGGCTGGCTGGAACACAGAGAACGAATGCAGGACCTTTTTGCTATGAATACGGCTTTCTACTTAGATCTCTGCTGACACCTAGTGTTCATTTGGACTACTGCAATTGAAAAACAATTGTGTCTAAACCTCGAGTTGAATTATTTTTATTATTTATTTTTTGTCATTTAGCAGACGCTCTTATCCAGAGCGACTTACAGGAGCAATTAGGGTTAAGTGCCTTGCTCAAGGGCACGTCGACAGACTTTTCACCTAGTTGGCTCGGGGATTAGAACCAGCGACCTTTCGGTAACTGGCACAACGCTCTTACCCACTAAGCTACCTGCCGAACAGAAGCACTCACCTGACATACAGCGCCTTCAGAAAATATTTCTCCCCCTTGACTTTTTCCCAAAAAATGTGTGTTACAGCCTGATTTTTTTTGTCACTGGTCTACACACAATACCCCATAATGTCAAAGTAGAATTATTTGTACAGATTTATTAAAAATGAAAAGCTGAAACGTCTTCAGTTAATAAGTATTCAACCACTTTTTTATGGCAAGCCTAAATAAGTTCAGGAGTAAAAATGTGTGTTTAACATGATTTTTGAATGACTACCTCATCTCTGTACCCCACACATACAATGTTGCAGGACCCCAGGAAGATCCCCATTTATTAATGGGGATCCTTAATAAATAAATAAATAATAATACAAACAAATCTATAAGGTCCCTCAGTCGAGCAGTGAATTTCAAACACAGATTCAACCACAAAGACCAGGGAGGTTTTCCAATGCCTCGCAAAGAAGAGTACCTATTGGTAGATGGGTAAAAAAAGATCAGACATTGAATATCCCTTTGAGCATGGTGAAGTTATTATTTACACTTTGGATGATGTATCAATACACCCAGTCACTATAAAGATACAGGCGTCCCTCCTAACTCAGTTGCCGGAGAGGAAGGAAACCGCTTAGGGATTTCACCATGAGGCCAATGGTGACTTTAAAACAGTTACATAGGTTAATGGCTGTGATAGGATAAAATTGAGGATGGCTCAAGAACATTGTAGTTACTCCACAATACTAACCTAATTGACAGAGTGAAAAGAAGGAAGCCTGTACAGAATACAAATATTTCAAAACATGCATCCTGTTTGCAACAAGGCACTAAATTAATGCTGCAACAAAATGTGGCAAAGCAATTAAGTGTTACAGTGAGGGAAAAAAGTATTTGATCTCCTGCTGATTTTGTATGTTTTCCCACTGACAAATAAATAATCAGTCTATAATTTTAATGGTAGGTTTATTTGAACAGTGAGAGATAGAATAACAACAACAAAATCGAGAAAAACGAATGTCAAAAATTTTATAAATTGATTCGCATTTTAATGAGGGAAATAAGTATTTGACCCCCTCTCAATCAGAAAGATTTCTGGCTCCCAGGTGTCTTTTATACAGGTAACGAGCTGAGATTAGGAGCACACTCTTAAAGGGAGTGCTCCTGATCTCAGCTTGTTAACTGTATAAAAGACACCTGTCCACAGAAGCAATCAATCAATCAGATTCCAAACTCTCCACCATGGCCAAGACCAAAGAGCTCTCCAAGGATGTCAGGGACAAGATTGTAGACGTACACAAGGCTGGAATGGGTTACAAGACCATCGCCAAGCAGCTTGGTGAGAAGGTGACAACAGTTGGTGTGATTATTCGCAAATGGAAGAAACACAAAAGAACTGTCAATCTCCCTCGGCCTGGGGCTCCATGCAAGATCTCACCTCGTGGAGTTGCAATGATCATGAGAACGGTGAGGAATCAGCCCAGAACTACACGGGAAGATCTTGTCAATGATCTCAAGGCAGCTGGGACCATAGTCACCAAGAAAACAATTGGTAACACACTACGCTGTGAAGGACTGAAATCCTGCAGCGCCCGCAAGGTCCCCCTGCTCAATAAAGCACATATACAGGCCCGTCTGAAGTTTGCCAATGAACATCTGAATGATTCAGAGAATAACTGGGTGAAAGTGTTGTGGTCAGATGAGACCAAAATCGAGCTCTTTGGCATCAACTCAACTCGCCGTGTTTGGAGGAGGAGGAATGCTGCCTATGACCCCAAGAACACCATCCCCACCGTCAAACATGGAGGTGGAAACATTATGCTTTAGGGGTGTTTTTCTGCTAAGGGGACAGGACAACTTCAGCGCATCAAAGGGATGATGGACGGGGCCATGTACCGTCAAATCTTGGGTGAGAACCTCCTTCCCTCAGCCAGGATATTGAAAATGGGTCGTGGATGGGTATTCCAGTATGACAATGACCCAAAACACACGGCCAAGGCAACAAAGGAGTGGCTCAAGAAGAAGCACATTAAGGTCCTGGAGTGGCCTAGCCAGTCTCCAGACCTTAATCCCATAAAAAATCTGTGGAGGGAGGTGAAGGTTCGAGTTGCCAAACGTCAGCCTCGAAACCTTAATGACTTGGAGAAGATCTGCAAAGAGGAGTGGAACAAAAATGGAGTTGCTTACCAAGAAGACAGTAAATGTTCCTGAGTGGCCGAGTTACAGTTTTGACTTAAATCTACTTGAAAATCTATGGCAAGACTTGAAAATGGTTGTCTAGCAATGATCAACAACCAATTTGACAGAGCTTGAAGAATTTTGAAAAGAATAATGGGCAAATGTTGCACAATCCAGGTTTGGAAAGCTCTTAGAGACTTTCCCAGAAGGTCTCCCAGCTGTAATCGCTGCCAAAGGTGGTTCTACAAAGTATTGAGTCAGGGGTGTGAATACTTATATCAATGAGACATTTCTGTATTTCATTTTCAGTAATGCAACGTTTCAAAAAACATGTTTTCACTTTGTCATTATGGCGTATTGGGTGTAGATGGGTGAGATTATTATTTTTGTAATCCATTTTGAATTCCGGATGTAACACAAAATGTGGAATAAGTCAAGGGGGATGAATACTTTCGGAAGGCACGTGCAGGAAACTAAATCGGAAAGTAAGTAAAGTACTGAATCAATCAATCATTCAATCAAATGTATTTATAAAGTCATTTTTATATCAGCAGATGTCACAAAGTGCTTACAGTATATAATATTTGGTGGATGATTGAATTGATGAATTTGTTCAATCAAATGTTTGCTTGGTATACCTGCAGGCATTTTGGGAACAATGTTGGTACAGAATATATCTGGGCTAGTATATCTGGGCCAGCTACTTTGCACCTCAGTCTTTGACAACGCCACCAGGCAGCCACCACAGAGGAAGTCACAGTCACACCCCCAGTCAAACCCAACAGGAAGTGAGATGTGAAATGTAAGTGTCACTTCAGCTCTTAAAAACATTCACAACATGTTCCTCTATTCACCCCCCTTGGCATTTTTCCTATTTTGTTAAATTACAACCTGGAATTAAAACAAATTTTTTTTGTGGGGTTTGTATCATTTGATTTACACAACATGCCTACTACTTTGAAGATGCAAAATATTTTTTTATTGTGAAACAAACAAGAAATTAGACAAAAAAACAGAAAACTTGAGCGTGCATAACTATTCACCCCCCATAAAGTCAATACTTTGTAGAGCCACCTTTTGCAGCAATTACAGCTGCAAGTCTCTTGAGGTATGTCTCTATAAGCTTGGCACATCTAGCCACTGGGATTTTTGCCCATTCTCTCATACCATTGGACACACTGTTTATATTATATCCTTGCTGCGTGGAAATCTGTTGCTATTTTCATGTGTCAGATTGATGGACCTGGGACCAGATACAGTATACTGTGACTGTCCCTCTACAATTCACTAGTGGTCCTAAACTCACAGGATAAAATAACAAGAGCTCAGCGACATCAGACCAGAGATCTGATAGGCAGTTGGGGCTTTCAACTTCATTAATAGATCATTCATTATTAACCATCAGTCTATGGACGAAGGTCTTACATGCCAGCCTGGTCTCATAGACTAGAGGTAACATAGTAAATGTATATCCGGGACTCTGAAATTAGTATGATATGTTATATTTGGTATGGTAACATAAGACAGATGGTTACTTAAGGCAAAAACAAAAGTAGGGTGGTTGGTCGTAGTGGATGGGACCTCGCTTTGTGCATGGGGGCATTGTCATGCTGAAATAGGAAAGGGCCTTCACCAAACTATTGCAACAAATTTGGAAGCACAGAATCGTCTAGAAATGTCATTGTATGCTGTAGTGTTAAGATTTCCCTTCACTGGAACTAAGGGGCCTAGCCCGAACCATGAAAAACAGCCCCAGACCATTATTCATCTTCCACCAAACTTTACAGTTGGCACTATGCATTGGGGCAGGTAGCGTTCTCCTGGCATCTGTCAAACCCAGATTAGTCCGTAGGACTCCAGAGAACGCTTTTCCACTGATCCAGAGTCCAATGGCGGTAAACTTTACACCACTCCAGCCGACACTTGGCATTGCACATGGTGATCTTAGGCTTGTGTGCGGCTCCTTGGCCATGGAAACCCATTTCATGAAGCTCCCGACGAACAGTTCTTGTGCTGACGTTGCTTCCAGAGGCAGTTTGGAACTCGGTAGTGAGTGTTGCAACCGAGGAGAGACGATTTTTATGCACTACGTGCTTCAGCACACGGCGGTCCCGTTCTGTGAGCTTCTGTGGCCTACCACTTCGCAGCTAAGCCGTTGTTGCTCCTAGATGCTTCCACTTCACATATTTGACAAACTGACTTGTTGGAAAGGTGGTATCCTATGAAGGTGCCACGTTAAAAGTTACTGAGGTCTTCATTAAGGCCATTCTACTGCCAATGTTTGTCTATGGAGATTGCATGGCTGTGTGCTCAATTTTATATCAAATCAAATTAAATGTATTTATAAAGCCCTTTTTACATCAGCAGATGTCACAAAGTGCTTATACAAAAACCTAGCCTAAAACCCCAAACAGCAAGCAATGCAGATGTAGAAGCACAGTGGCTAGGAAATACTCCCTAGAAAGGCAGGAACCAAGGAAGAAACCTAGAGAGGAACCAGGCTCTGAAGGGTGGCCAGTCCTCTTCTGGCTGTGCCGGGTGGAGATTGTAAGAGTACATGGACATTAAGGCCAGATTGTTCTTCAAGATGTTCAAACGGTCATAGATGACCATCAGGGTCAAATAATAATCTAAGTGGTTGTAGAGGTTGCAACAGGTCAGTACCTCAGGAGTAAATGTCAGTTGGCTTTTCATAGCTGAGCATTCAGAGAGAGAGAGAGAGAGAGAGAGAGAGAGAGAGAGAGAGAGAGAGAGAGAGAGAGAGAGAGAGAGAGAGAGAGAGAGAGAGAGAGAGAGAGAGAGAGAACCACAGAGAACCACAGAGAGAGAAACAGAGAACCACAGAGAGAGAAACAGAGAACCACAGAGAGAGAAACAGAGAAACAGCAGGTCCGGGACAAGGTCAGGGTTCCATAGCCGCAGGCAGAACAGTTGAAACTGGAGCAGCACGACCAAGTGGACTGGGGACAGCCAGGAGTTATCAGGCCAGGTAGTCCTGAGGCATGGTCCTCCGAGCCCTAGGACCACCTGTCAGCAACGGGTGTGGCTGAAATAGCCGAATCCACTAATTTGAAAGGGGTATCCACATGGGACTAAACACCTCCCTCTGCAACTGGACTTCCTGAAGGGCCGCCCCCAGGTGGTAAGGGTAGGCAACAACACATCTGCCACGCTGATCCTCAACACCGGGGCCCCTCAGGGGTGCGTGCTTAGTCCCTTCCTGTACTCCCTGTTCACCCACAACTGTGTGGCCAAGCACGATTCCAACACCATCGTTAAGTTTGCTGACGACACAACAGCTGTAGGCCTGATCACCGACAACGATGAGACAGCCTATAGGGAGGAGGTCAGAGACCTGGCAGTGTGGTGCCAGGACAACAACCTCTCCTCAATGTGAGCAAGTCAAAGGAGATGATCGTGGACTCCAGGAAAAGGAGGGCCGAACAGGGCCCCATTAACATCGACGGGGCTGTGGTGGAGAGGGTCGAGAGTTTTTCAAGTTCCTTGGTGTCCACATCACACCAAGACAGTCGTGAAGAGGGCACGACAACACCTTTCTCCCTCAGGAAACTGAAAAGATATGGGCCCCCAGATTCTTAAAACGTTCTACAGCTGCACCATCGAGAGCATCCTGACTGATTGCATCACCGCCTGGTATGGCAACTGCTCGGCATCCGACAGTATGGCGCTACAGAGGGTAGTGCCAGTGCGTACGGCCCAATACATCACTGGGACCAAGCTTCCTGCCATCCAGGACCTATATAATAGGCGGCCCAAAAAATGGTAAAAGACTCCAGTCACCCAAGTCATAGACTGTTCTCTCTGCTACCGTACGGCAAGCGGTACCGGAGCGCCAAGTCTAGGTCCAAAAGGCTCCTTAACAGCTTCTACCCACAAGCCATAAGACTGCTGAACAATTAATCAATTGGCCACCCAGACTATATAAATTGACCCCCACCCCCCCTCCCCCTCCCCCCCTTTGTTTTTACACTGCTGCTACTCGCTGTTTATTATCTATGCATAGTCACTTTACCCCTACCTACATGTACAAATGACCTCGACTAACCTGTACCCTCGCACATTGACTCGGTACCGGTACCCCCTGTATATAGCCTCATTATTGTTATGTAATCTTATTGTGTTACTTTTTATTTTATTCTTTCCTTTAGTTTATTTAGCAAATATTCTCTTAACTCTATTTCTTGAACTGCATTGTTGGTTAAGGGCTTGTAAGTAAGCATTTCACGGTAAGGTCCTGTTGTATTCGGCGCATGTGACATATAACATTTGATATGATTTGATATAGTGTATCATACGAATTGCGTGATGGATATCCACAAATTAATACATATATACAATACTCAACTTCCAGACTCACATAAAGAATCTCCAATCCAAAGTTAAATCTAGAATCGGCTTCCTATTTCGCAACAAAGCCTCCTTCACTCATGCTGCCAAACATGCCCTCGTAAAACTGACTATCCTACCGATCCTTGACTTCGGCGATGTCATTTACAAAATAGCCTCCAACACTCTACTCAGCAAATTGGATGTAGTCTATCACAGTGCCATCCGTTTTGTCTCCAAAGCCCCATACACTACCCACCACTGTGACCTGTACGCTCTTGTTGGCTGGTCCTCACTACATGTTCGTCGTCAAACCCACTGGCTCCAGGCCATCTATAAATCACTGCTAGGCAAATCCCCGCCCTATCTTAGCTCATTGGTCACCATAGCAGCACCCACCCGTAGTCTGCGCTCCAGCAGGTATATCTCACTGGTCATTCCCAAAGCCAACACCTCCTTTGGCCGCCATTCCTTCCAGTTCTCTGCTGCCAATGACTGGAACGAATTGCAAAAATCTCTGAAGCTGGAGACTCTTATCTCCCCCAATAACTTTAAGCATCAGTTGTCAGAGCACCTTACCGATCACTGCACCTGTACACAGCCCATCTGAAATTAGCCCACCCAACTACCTCATCCCTATATTGTTATTTAATTTGCTCTTTTGCACCCCAGTATCTCTATTTGCACATAATCTCTTGCACATCTAGCATTCCAGTGTTAATACTATTGTAATTATTCTGCACTATAGCCCATTTATTGCCTTACCTCCATAACTTGCTACATTTGCACACACTGTATATATATTTTCTGTTGTATTTTCTGACTTTATGTTTTTTTCTTTACCCCATATGTAACTCTGTGTTGTTTTTATTGCACTACTTTGCTTTATCTTGGCCAGGTCGCAGTTGTAAATGAGAACCTGTTCTCAACTGGCTTACCTGGTTAAATAAAGGTGAAATAAAAAAAAAATAAAAAAAAAACATACATACGAAATGTAAATATCATGCAGGCAGCACTAGCAGTCTGAGGGTGAAGATCTCACATGCAGGCAGCACTAGCAGTCTGAGGGTGGTCTCACATGCAGTGCTATAGTCTGGCTGTCGGCACCTTAGATTGGCACACACACGATTGACACACACACACACACACACACACACATTGTGCACTTCTTCCGTATAGCCATAATACTGTTCCAAGCTCTTCTCTCACCTCTCTGTCACCCCCCCTCAGCCCAACACAGGAAGCACAGAGGTCTGTTTACACAGCTAGCATCTTATGCATGCGTACATCTCTACATCTGCCCTGTGGAGCGGAACTGAACTGTGGTGGCTAGAGGAGAGGTTGGTTCCAGCTTCAGATCTCCAGTAGCTCTCTCCACCCAGCCAGTCAGTAGCACTTTCCCCCCCCCAGCCAGTAAGTAGCTCTCTTCCCTCCAGCCAGTCAGCCTGAAGTTGGACACATCATCCCACCACCCCACATCCACAACATGAGCGGAAAACGGAAACTGAGTGAGTAGCCTACGATGTGTGGAGTACCACTTCAGTGTGTTTGTGTGTTTGTGTGTGTGTGTGTGTGTGTGTGTGTGTGTGTAAAGTGACGATTCACGTTAATCATAAACTAAATGTACCTCTATTACGATTATGTCACGCTGGTGACAGGAGTACACACCTGCTATTCCTCTCATTAGTCTCATGAAAATAAAGCGATAGACAGTATAACACAAAATATCTACAGTGTCTATCTCTACATCTTTCTTTTTTAGACTGACCTAGATAAGGCTTTCTAACTGCTAAATAAATGAATAGGGACATGGTAAATAATGCACTTCTCCTGATCTAGCCTGCTCTAAGGCTGTGCTAAATCTACACCATTACAATAACATGAGTCATGATGACTATAGACCACGTATCAGGGACATGCATGACTCAACACCATAGACATCATATACTGCATTATAATGTACAGGTTATATATGATAGGCTATATTCCTGACATATACCTCAGCCTGGTTTAATGGAGAACATTTCTGATGACGTTTTTTTCTGTACTTCACTGACGGAAAGAGGTGAAACTGTGAAAATACCACACTCACACACAAGCGAATGCGTGCACGCTCTCAAACACAAACACATACACACACACACACACACACACAAGAACTGCAGCAGCAGCACACACAAGAAACACGTCAGTTTCATCTGTTATCTGTCATCTTTGAATGTGCTCTTTACTCCACAGAGTAGATAGACAGTAGATAAGATGTCACAGCTGCAAAGGTTATGGTACAAAATTATCCTTCACTGTCTGGCCAGTGTGACCACTGCCTCTTTGAGGACAAAGTAAAGACCAGTAGCTTCTTTCTCATCTCCTGTCCACAGTACAGCACTGGCTGCCCTGTTCTGTCCGTATCAGAGTCTGTTTTATATTTAGCTCTGGTGGTTCTGTACCTATCAGAGTCTTCTCAGTAAATGGTCTGGACAGAACCACACAATAGTCTAGAGAAAGTGCAGAGAACAACGGTTATTACTGTGAAAGTTAGTAGCCTACTGTAGCCTACCTTTCTAGAATCACAGGTATCCAAAAGCAGGCAAAGCATCACTTTTTTGCTCAATAATCAGTACAGACAGTGCCTTCAGAAAATATTCATACCCCTTGACTTATTCCACATTTTGTTGCGTTACAGCCTGAATTCAAAATTGATTAAATATGTTTTTTCTCACCCCTCCACACACAATACCCCATAATGACAAAGTGAAAACATGTTTTTAGAAATTGTAGCAAATGTATTGAAAATGAAACACAGAAATATCTCCCTTTTTCCACATTTTGTTACGTTAGTCTTATTCTAAAATGGATTAAATAAATAAAAACCCTCATCAATCTACACACAATACCCAATAATGACAAAGCGAAAACAGGTTTTTAGAAATGTTTGCAAATTTATAAAAACTAAAAAACTGAAATACCTTATTTACATAAGTATTCAGACCATTTGCTTTGAGACTCAAAATTGAGCTCAGGTGCATGCTGTTTCCATTGATCATCCTTGAGATGTTTCTACAACTTGATTGGAGTCCACCTGTGGTAAATTCAATTGATTGGACATGATTTGGAAAGGCACGCACACACTTGTCTATATAAGGTCCCACAGTTGACAGTGCATGTCAGAGCAAAAACCAAGCCATGAGGTCGAAGGAATTGTCTGTAGAGCTCAGAGAAAACATTTCTGCAGCATTGAAGGTCCCCAAGAACACAGTGGCCTCCATCATTCTTAAATGGAAGAAGTTTGGAACCACCAAGACTCTTCCTAGAGCTGAACGCACGGCCAAACTGAGCAATCGGGGGAGAAGGGCCTTGGTCAGGGAGGTGACCAAGAACCCGATGGTCACTCTGACAGAGCTCCAAAGTTCCTCTGTGGAGATGGGAGAACATTCCAGAAGGACAACCATCTCTGCAGCACTCCACCAATCAGGCCTTTATGGTAAAGTGGTTAGACGGAAGCCACTCCTCAGTAAAAGGCACATGACAGCCTGCTTGGAGTTTGCCAAAAGGCACCTAAAGGACTCTCAGACAATGAGAAACAAGATTCTCTGGTCTGATGAAACCAAGATTGAACTCTATGGCCTGAATGCCAAGCGTCACGTCTGGAGGAAACCTGGCACCATCCCTACGGTGAAGCATGGTGGTGGCAGCATCATGCTGTGGAGATGTTTTTCAGCAGCAGGGACTGGGAGACTAGTCAGGATCGAGGGAAAGATGAACAGAGCAAAGTACAGAGAGATCCTTGATGAAAACCTGCTCCAAAGTGCTCAGAACCTCAGACTGGGGCGAAGGTTCACCTTCTAACAGGACAACGACTCTAAGCACACAGCCAAGACAACGCAGGAGTGGCTTCGGGACAAGTCTCTGAATGTCCTTGAGTGGCCCAGCCAGAGCCCGGACTTGAACCAAATCGTTAATCTCTGGAGAGACCTGAAAATAGCTGTGCAGTGCAGCTCCCCATCCAACCTGAAAGAGCTTGAGAGGATCTGCAGAGAATAATGGGAGAAACTCCCCAAATACAGGTGTGCCAAGCTTGTAGCATCATACCTAAGAAGACTCTAGGCTGTAATCACTGCCAAAGTTGCTTCAACAAAGCACTGAGTAAAGGGTCTGATATTTCTGTTCTTTTTTTTTTAATGCTTTTGCTAAAAACTCTAAAAACCTGTTTTTGCTTCGTCATTATGGGGTACAGCCGTGAGTCTTTCTGGGTAAGTCTCTAAGAGCTTTGCACATCTGGATTGTAAAATATTTGCCACTTATTATTTTTGAAATTCTTCAAGCTCTGTGAAATTGTTTGTTGATCATTGCTAGACAACCATTTTCAAGTCTTGTCATAGATTTTCAAGCAGATTTAAGTCCAAATTGTAACTCTGCCACTCAGGGACTTTCACTGTCTTCTTGGTAAGCAACTCCAGTGTACATTTGGCCTTGTGTTTTAGGTTATTGTCCTGCTGAAAGGTGAATTCATTTCCCAGTGTCTGGTGGAAAAAACAGGATTTTGCATGTGCTTAGCTCCATTCTGTTTCTTTTGTTATCCTGAAAACCTCCCCTTAATGATTACAATCATACCCATAACATGACGCTGCCACCACTATGCTTGAAAATATGTAGAGTGGTACTCAGTAAAGTGTTGTATTGGATTTGCCCCAAACATAACATTTTTGTATTCAGGTGAAAAAGTTAATTGCTTTGCCGCATTGTTTGCTGTATTACTTTAGTCATGTGCCTTGTTGCAAACAGGATGCATGTTTTGGAATATTTGTATTTTGTACAGGCATCCTTCTTTTCACTCTGTCATTAAGGTTAGTATTGTGGAGTAACTACAATGTTGTTGATCCATCCTCAGTTTTTTCCTATCACAGCCATTAAACTCTGTAACTGTTTTAAACTCACCATTGGCCTCGTGGGGAAATCCCTAAACAGTTTCCTTCCTCTCCAGCAAGTTAGAAGGGACGCCTGTATCTTTGTAGTAATTAGGTGTATTGATACACCAGCCAAAGTGTAAATAATAACTTCACAATGCTCAAAGAGATATTCAATGTCTGCTTTTTTTTTTTTTACCCATTGGAAAACCTCCCTGGTCTTTGTCGTTTAATCTGTGTTTGGAATTCACTGCTCAACTGAGGGACCTTACAGATAAGTGTATGTGTTGGGTACAGAGATGAGGTAGTCATTCAAAAATCATGTTAAACACTATTATTGCACACAGAGAGTCCATGCAACTTATTATGTGACTTGTTAAGCAAATTTTACTCCTGAACTTATTTAGGCTTGCCATGACAAAGGTGTTGAATACTTATTGACTCAAGCCATTTCAGCTTTACATTTTTGATTAATTTATTTAAAAAACATGATTCCACTTTGACATTATGGGATATCGTGTGTAGGCCAGTAACAAAAAACAACAACATTTAATCAATTTTAAATTCAGGCTGTAACACAACAGAATGTGGAAAAAGTCAATGGGTGTGAATACTTTCTGAATGCACTGTATTAGGCCTACATTCCCCATCACCAATGCATCATCATCATCAGTACTGACTCAGTCTCAACTGCTCCATACAAACTAAATAGGTTGCCGGGTCCTCTATCTTAACACATTATCATCCTCAATATTCAATAATTCAATTTAAAGCCCCCATGCAGTCTTTAAAATTGTATTTTTAAATCAACACTGTATGTTTAATAAATCACTGTGTGTGTTTACTTCATGAAAATATTTTTTATAATTTCTTTCCCTGAGCCTCCTTTTGCCATTGAAATGCTCGTGTGGGTATGTTTATATGCAAATAAAAGATGACTGGTCATTGGTCAGAATAATCAGATCAGATTGTGATGTCATGCTGTGGGCCAAAAACCCCATCCCACCTGAACAGGCTGAAATTCCAGCAATTTTCTTTTACACTAAAAGGGCAGTTATTACGACCTCATAGCGTGGAAATAGCGTGGAAACTGCCCCTTTAAAGAATTGTTTCAAAAAGTTAGCTCATACCCCCTCAGACAAGTTGTTTCCATTCTTGCCCAGTGTTTATGTATTGTTCCCCTGAGGGGCTGTTCTGGATCTTCCAACAACTCTGAATCTGACCATGTTATACAGTTAACTTTGAACAGCTGGAGGTCTATGAAAAAGAACCAGGCATAGGCCTTCACCTCCTGCAGTCCAACAACCCAGCCCAAGGGGTCAATACATTACATTCCAAACATTCTAGAACATACTCAACATTCTAGAACACTTCAAACAGTTTATGTGATGAAATGAAACAAAACAGACTATACAAAAGAGAACAGACATATTACTAAGAGCATACCAGGGTATTACTGTAAATGTATGACACATTTTCTGTCTGTTTCTCCCCCTCCCTCAACAGGTTTCAAGTGGTTAGGGAGTCTCTCCAACCTCTCCTTTCGTCGCGGCTCATCGTCAGACAAATCCGACTCCAAGTCTTCTCCCTCCAAGCCTGACGGGGGCAGAGCTCTGGATGTGGTATCCTCCCCCGACGCCGTGGAGACGTCAGTTGACGACATGGATATGACGCGTCCACGCACCTACAGCTACGCCCGCTCCAGCGACAACTACACCCACATGGGCACCTTGCCCCGCCTCCTCCTCAGGAAGAGGGACAAGAGTGGGAATTCTGGGAAAGGAGGAACCAAGAAGACCAAGGAGAAGACGGGGGCAGGGCTGGGCAGGAGTCAGAGCCAGCGGCAGGCAGGGGACCATGTGTCTAGCTCTCCCCTTCTCACAGCTCTATCCAGCCAGCCTGGCTCCAGACAGGACCAGCCTCTCTCACCTCTATCCAGCCAGGCTGGTCCTGGTCCAAGGACCCAACAAGTCCAGGGGCTGCCTCCCATCCCCAGAGGGGGATCACTCAGTAAGAGTAAACACAGAGGCCCACAGGCCCACTGTGAGGGAGGAGAACCACAGGCCCACTGTGAGGGAGGAGACCCACAGAAATGGCAGCTAATGTCAGCTCAGGGTGTGGGGTCCACTACCTACTCTACCGCTTCCTCACTTGTTTGTGATGACGTCCCTAAAGGAAACACATTTACCACTGATCAGGGTGTTCCATCCCCAGATACAGCATCAACTGGTGGGGCCAGAAGGAATCTTCCTCCTGTTCCTGGTCAGTCAGTTTCAATCTCCTCACAGAGCCAGGTGACCATCCCCACAGAGGAGCCATCTCCAACCCCTAAGCTTCCTATGAAATCCCTGCAGCAGCCTGGGACCCAGGTCACCCAGCATTGTGAGGAGGGCTTCCCCAGGGAGAGAGCTGATAACCTGGGGACAGACAGTAACTCCAGCCCCCTGCCTGAGACGACCTCCTGTGGTTCTAGTAGAAGAGACCTTCAGAGGGAAACTCAGGCTGTTGAACCTGTGAACAGGTGAGAGTAACCATTTCTTAAATTTCAACCAAAACTGCCATTGTGGATGTGATAAAACTGCCATTGTGGATGTAATAAAATTGCCATTGTGGACGTGATAAAACTGCCATTGTGGACGTGATAAAACTGCCATTGTGGACGTGATAAAACTGCTATTGTGGACGTGATAAAACTGCCATTGTGGACGTGATAGAACTGCCATTGTGGACGTGATAAAACTGCCATTGTGGACGTGATAAAACTGCCATTGTGGACGTGATAAAACTGCCATTGTGGACGTGATAAAACTGCCATTGTGGACGTGATAAAACTGCCATTGTGGATGTGATAAAACTGCTCCACTGTTTGTAATGCAGCTCAGCATGATCAGTATCCCTGATTGGTTACTATCTCATAGATACAACTTCTGTGAGAGGTTAGGGAAAGTATGACTAATTTTAGTTACCACAGCCCAACCTGAGGATCTGTGCTTAATGCAGTACAGTGCCTCTGTCTGGATGCCTCTGAGCAGACAGACTGATGACTCAATTACTATTAGGGTCGAATGTCACAGACTAAAATGTCAGAAGGAAACTCCCCTGACCTGTGAAAGAAAATGGTGTGTCTTACTGTCCGAGGACATTCTGCAGAGACGTCATTCTTGGGTCTGGGTATTTCACTTCCAGTATGAAGAAGAGTTGCCGTGAGTCGCAGTATCAAGGAACCTGTAGGCATTATGTCATAGTGAAACTGAGTTCCTTGAAGTATAATGATTTTCTCTGAAGAGCTATGTTTTCCACTGTGGAACAACATATTCGACTTCTTTACAGGTATCAAATCAAATAAAACTGTATTTATATAGTACATTTCTTACAGAGGATGCATTTCAAAGTATACCCTGCGAGTACAAAACATCAGGAACACCTGCTCTTTCCAAGACATAGACTGACCAGGTGAATCCAGGTGAAAGCTATGATCCCTTATTGATGTCACTTGTTAAAGCAACTTCAATCAGTGTAGATGAAGGGGAGGAGACAGGTTAAAGAATGATTTTTAAGCCTTGAGACAATTGAGACATGGATTGTGTATGTGTGCCATTCAGAGGGTGAATGGGCAAGACAAAATATTTAAGTGCCTTTGAACAGGGTATGGTAGTAGGTGCCAGGCGCACCGGTTTGAGTGTGTCAAGAACTGCAACGCTGCTGGGTTTTCACCCTCAGCAGTTTCCTGTGTGTATCAAGAATGGTCCACTACCCAAAGGACATCCAGCCAACCTGACACAACTGTGAGAACTGGGAAGCATTGGAGTCAACATGGGCCAGCATCCCTGTGGAATGCTTTCAACACCTTGTAGAGTTCATGCCCTGACTAATTGTTTTGTCTATATTACAATAAAAATATCACAGTTGAGACTTGAGAATAATTTATATCCCAAGACTACTTTTGAGATGATTGCCAAATGTACAATATGTCGCAAGCTTTTAGGCTTGATGATTAGTCCAATTATTTAAAAAGTGGAATGGGTATATAAGTCGTATGTGGTAGCAATCTTCTCAGATGCGCAGCAAGACTGCAGTAAAGACGACCTGGAATGCAACCAGTGACTCTTGCGCAAAGCAGTGGATTGAGTGGCAAAAGTGGCACGCCTGATGCCCAAATTGAGGACGTATGCCGTGCAGCTGATGCCTCGTTCAAAACAACTGGGAACTCTTAACTTGGACTTCAGTTCGTTCAAGACAACTGGGAACTCATAACTTGGACTTCAGTGCGTTCAAGACAACTGGGAACTCTTAACTTGGACTTCAGAGCGTTCAAGACAACTGGGAACTCTTAACTTGGACTTCAGTGCGTTCAAGACAACTGTGAACTCTTAACTTGGACTTCAGAGCGTTCAAGACAACTGGGAACTCTTAAATCGTTTTGAACCGTCATCCAACTCGGAATTCCATGTCGGAAATAGGTTGACCACATTTAAAATACACAAATGTGAGAAAACATTTAGCAGCCCCCCCCACTCACCCCCAATGTAAATGACGTTATAATGCATGACGTCGAAGTCTGTACCGACAGATGTAACCTATTGAATAAAATACATCCTCCAATTGCAACGTCTGTCTATGCCCACACTGATTGTCTCAGTAACATTTTTCCTTTTGAATACCCTCCAAACTGCGTCTGCATTCAAATCATTTGATCTCAATCAGTTTCATTGGAATATGCATTTAGATCATCTTGAATTACTGTTTCGTGAGCAAATTAGAGGAGCATATGGTGTTAACAGACTATATAGCCTTCCTGTATTTCGTTTCAATCAAAGCACATTCTGCCTTGTTATGCGCTTTTGATTTTTGGACTATTCATTCTGCTAATCATCCTAAAATAAGAAATGAGGTGGTGTTTTTTAACAGTAATGCTTTAATATTTGGTTATGTTACTAGAATACTAATGAATCATTATGTGATCTTCCAAGACATTGATTCAGCCTTGATCTAACTTTACTAAACGAGCACCACTGTGAGAAGTAGCGGAGCAACCCTCTGCAGCACTACACCCCTGCAGTCCGTTGCATGGAATGAGTAATTGAAGCGCACCTAGCCTATTCTGTTGCCTCATGAAACATTTGGTGATGCAGAAATAAGAGACCACATGTGTGGCTGTTTTATGAAAATATATGAATATTTGGCTGAAACATTTCTGGTTGGTCTGAGGATTGAGAGAAGTAGCAGCACATGTTGAATGAACAACTATTGACCATGGAGAGTCTGACAAGTCTGATATGGCTATTCACTTACTTTTGTAGCTCTTCATCAGAAGCACTCTTTTTAAAAAGTAGTTAGGCATAACTGTCCTCTCCAAGTTTAGCTGGAATTTAGCCTGAAAGGATTTGATAAATGTGATTGATTGATGATAGGCCTATGACATTGGACTACGTCTCATCTTGCGCTGTGCAGAATATCAGATCTCAACAACGATTGGAAAATTGTTGAACATCACCAGTAGGCTACCACATCCTTATGATTTATATATATGAATAAGTGCAACGTGAATATATACAGTTCGGAATGTCTGACTGAAATACCGGACAAATCGACTTTTTTCTAAATTAGTGGTGTTTGAATTTGTTGATAAAATGCGGGACATGATTGTTTGGTTGCGGGATGAGGGACAAAGGGACAAAATGCGGGACTGTCCCGCACAATCCGGGAAATGTGATCACGAAACGGAAACTCATGCATCTTTCTAGAGCTCCGACTTTCCGACCTGAAAATCACTGAGGTCATGATTTGACCTAGTTTCTTTCCGGAGTTCCCAGTTCTCTTCAAAGCGCCATGAGAGACCGGTGGAGATGAATGCATTTCCATATCTATCGATGTGATAGAATCATTTTCAAAGCATCTAGTCTATGTCTTAACATTAATAAATGCGAACTAATGGCTGTCAAATATTGTGTGACACCCTCATATTATGGTATTCCAGTGAAAAAAGAAATTATTTAGGCATAACCATTACTAAGAATCAAAAGTCTAGAGGCTTCCAAAATTGTAACCCTGTTATTAAAAACCGCCAGAAGAAGATCGTTTATAACCTTCTCTAGAAAAACGAGGGGGCAACGTTAGCAACGTTCCTTTCATGGGCAACGTTAGCTAGTTAACATTAGCCTTCTACATCTAGCTACATATTGACTTCCATCCTCTCAGTCCAGGGGCACAATGTATGAATTTATGGTTGGATATAATCATTGGCCAGTACGGAGAATTAAGGAAAACCACAAGTCCAAATCCCTATCTTCATCCATGGCTAATATAGGAAAGGGACCATTTTAGCTAGCTAGCTAGCCACCAGAGGACAACATCACAATGAGATGCAACAATTAAAATTGTTTCTGTCAATGACGTATTTCTCTTGATGCGATGTGATAGGAGTGAAGCCAAATCCAAACTGGCTTCCCTTTACACTTTTTTTTGGTGCGCCAGGACCATTCACAGTTGAGCTCACTCAGTTTAGCTCAAAGCTGATTGGCTATTATTTTATACTTTTTTTTATCAAGGGAGGCCAAATGCTCCCTGGCTTCCCTTGCATTCAATGCTACAGGCGGCAACAATGTCATACTCTTTAAGGCCAGACAGCATCATACAGGGACACAGGGGAGCTGTTTCACTCGCTTGGATGCTTGCTTTCTCCTGTGAGATACATTCACCCTTTTGCGAATAGAAGAACAATTATGAAAACACAGAGAGACGAAAGATACATTATTTTATATGTTTTTTTCTTTTTTTCTTGGTCAATTTTTAGGGGAAGCTTGGCTTCCCTTGGCATCCATGAAAATAAGCCACTGATGCTGCACACTCCAAGAAAGGTTAAAATCTCACCTTTATGGTAAAAATAATTATAAATGACTGAGGTGTAGTCACTTTTGAGGACACAAGCTCAAGTACACAGTACAAAGATGATAATATTTTATATGATGTATTTCCTATACAACAAAACTATGACTAAGGCTTGAAATTACTTATATGCTTTCTAAATATAATATAATCAAATTATAAAACGACTAACTATAAGATGTCACCTTAATTATAACTGTAAAATACATATTTGTATGTTTAGTGTTAGAGACAATGTGCATATTTTCTAAAGGTCTCTCTTGATCAAAACGTCTGCCCCCATCTCTGTGAACATCTCACAGAGCTCTAGATTGGCTTCCTGAACTGGTTAGGAATTCGCCTTTCATCTCATATTAATCTTGTCCGCCTTTGACAAACAGAGAGTGTTTTTTTGTTAAAAATCGATGAATTATTTTAGATTACTAGCTACAAAACGATCTCTGAATGTGCTACAGCATCAAAACCACGATCCCCTGCTGTGCTACGATGTTAGGATTCCAGGCATATGCGTTGTTAGTAACTGTGAAGTAGGGTTCAGCCAGGAGATGATGGACAGTCGGAAAAGTGAATGAAATGCCAGGAGGGACATCCCAGGTTCAAGTGGTGTCAGATTTCACATCCTGCATCACACAGGCAAAATAGACATACTCATGTGTCCGAGAGAATCAGGGCTACCGTTCAATGCAAGCCATTTCAAACTATGGTGTCCACAGGTAGATTTATAAGCGAAAATGTCAGACGGAACCGGTAACAGAACCACGCAGGCCCCCAAAACAGGGGACAATACATCTAAAAGGTTTTAACTTGATATTGGTTTGCAATTATAATATTGACAAAGTTCCAGTGAAACTCTCTGCTTTTTATCGGCAGGTTTCCTTAATTTATAAGCATAGTTTCTCTCCACACATATATTATATCTGGAATAATCGGGACATATTGTAAAGAAATAAATCTTTGTTTTTAGAATATTGGTTCCGAAATAATATCCTATTGGTGAGCCAACTTGTAAATTCAGAGGGTCTTACTTTCAATGATGAGGAATTATTATCACTACAAGATCCCTATAAGATTTAACAATCATTTTAGATGCCATTTCCTCAGGTGTTGCTTTATTACCTTCGTCTCATCAGTAGGAAATATTAATTTTTATTTTGGTTCATAAAACAACAATAGTGCTATAGGTGCCTTGTTTCAACAGGATGTTGTACTATCTATACCTTGTCAAGCCTTATTGTTTTATTGATAATATCTGTTGGGGGGAAAAAATGTCACGGTTTCGGCCGAGGCTGCCTCTCTTCCTTGTTCGGGCAGGCTTCGGCGTTCGTTGTCTCCGGAATACTAGCTGCCACCGTTGTATGTTTCATGTTCGTTTGCTTTTGTCTGTTTGTTGTGACACCTGTTCTCATTTAGCGTAATTAGTGTCCTATAAGTTTCTCGTTGTGTTTGTCTAGTGTTGTGTGTGATTAATTTATGTGTAACGATCCCGGCAGTCTGAGTCGGGTCCTGTCTGTGGACTAGTTGTTCTGCTCGTGATCTCCAGTTTCCCGAGGGTTCTGGAACGCTCCGGGGAGCTCTCTTGATTTCCGCACCTGCATCCCATCAGCAATCTGCACACCTGGTCCTGATCATCACCCTTCTTAGGCTCTGGCCTAACATCCATTCCCTGCCGGATCGTTAGCCATGAACATCACTCGTCCGGAACCTTCATCCAACCTCTGCCTGGTGGTCGGCGGCTGCCGAGCCATGATCGGATCAACCACTGCACCCCCAACAACTAATCAACGCCGCCCGCTCTGTTCCCTGGATTACTCAGCATCACTCTTGAATTTGTAAATAAACACTCACCTTCGTTTCAACTTACCTTGTCCTGGTCTGCTTCTGGGTTCTGGCTTTGTAACTCGTGACATTATGTCTGTCGTGTGTTGTGCTTGTCATTCGCCTATTCGCTCGGTTGAGCTTCACTCCACTGCGTTGGAGCATTTACGCACATGTTTAGTGCGCCTTTATTTTTGTCGCCTTCGTGCGTAGTTTCGCCTTCGGGCAAGTGTGTTCGTATTTTCCTTGTTGGAAATTGAACTAAAGTCTTTTGGACTATACTTCGGTGTCCTGCGTTTGATTCCACCACTACACCCACCTACAGCACTCTTGACAGAATCACACACCTTTAAGAATGGAATCAGCAGGAGCCGCAGCAGCCCAGGCGACGCTGGAGGACAAGGTTCGTGAACAAGGTGACCAGATCCGGCAGATGGGGTCCGCTCTACAGGAGGTGATCACCACCATCCGAGGCTGGGGGACTCCTCCACCGCCATCCTCCCTGCCAGAACCATCGGCCAGTCAGCCCATTCCTGCTCCGGAACCCCGAGGAGTTCGACTCTCGCTCCCGAGGTCCTATGATGGGACCGCGGCCGGGTGTCAGGGATTCCTTCTCCAGGTGGAGCTGTACCTGGCCACCGTGCACCCGGCGCCCTCGGGACATGAGAGCGTGTCCGCCCTGATCTCCTGCCTTTCCGGGAAGGCGTTGGAATGGGCCAACGCGGAGTGGAGGAGGATCGACGCGGATACCATCACCTACGACGAGTTCTCCCGCCGCTTCAGGGCGGTGTTTGACCATCCCCCGGAGGGGAAAGCGGCGGGGGAGCGTCTGGTCTTCCTCCGGCAGGGGAAGGAGTGCCCAGGAGTTCGCCCTCGAATTCCGTACTCTAGCGGCAGATGCAGGGTGGAATGAGCGGGCTCTCATCGATCACTACAGATGTAGTCTTCGCGAGGACGTCCGTCGGGAGCTGGCCTGTAGGGACACCAGCCTCTCGTTCGACCAGTTGGTCGACATGTCCATCAGGCTGGATAACCTGCTAGCTACCCGCGGACGTTCCGAGGGGGGTCCGTCCATTTCACCCTCCAGCGCCTCCGAGCCGTGCCCCATGGAGCTCGGGGCGCTGGCGCTAGAGAGAGGAGGGGTCGGCTTACGAGGGGGTCCATCCCCTGCACCAACTGTGGTCGGGGGAGGACACACCGCGGCTAGGTGCTGGGGATGGCCTCCTAGGGGAGAGGACGACAGGTCCCGCACTGGGGATTCCTTCCAGGTGAGTAGGCGCCCCACTCACCCAGAGCTCTCTGTTGCACATTTCTGTATACCTGTGCGTTTTCCACAGGTAGCACCTCATTCCCAGCATAAGGCGCTGGTAGATTCAGGCGCGGCTGGGAATTTTGTTGATAAGAAGTTTTGTTTAGCTTTAGGGATTCCCCTTCTTCCTGTTGATGTCCCTTTCCCCGTTCATGCCCTAGATAGCCGTCCGTTGGGTGCGGGCTTAATCAGGGAGGTCACTGCGCCACTTAGGATGTGTGCGCAGGGGGGTCATCAGGAGATGATTCAGCTATTTCTGATTGACTCGCCTGCGTATCCGGTGGTGCTGGGCATGCCCTGGTTGAGTACCCATAACCCATCTATTTCGTGGCAGGAGAGGGCTCTGATGGAGTGGTCTGCCCAGTGTGTGGGTCGATGTTTGGGCGTTTCCGTAGGGGCTACCTCGGTGGAGAGTCCAAACCAGGTGCCCGCACTGCACGTGCCCCCTGAGTATGGGGATTTGGCTATTGCATTTAGTAAGTCGAGGGCGACGCGGTTGCCGCCCCATAGGCAGGGAGATTGTGCGATAGACCTCCAGGCAGGAGCTGCGCTCCCACGGAGCCATGTGTATCCTCTGTCTCAGGAGGAGAAGAAAGCTATGGAGACTTACATAGACGAATCTCTGAGACAAGGATACATACGGCCTTCCACTTCCCCGCGTCCTCGAGTTTCTTTTTTGTGAAGAAAAAGGATGGTGGTTTACGCCCGTGCATCGATTACCGTGGTCTCAATCAGATCACGGTGAAGTACAGTTATCCACTCCCGCTGATTGCGACCATGACTGAGTCATTGCATGGGGCGCGTTTCTTCACTAAATTAGATCTCAGGAGCGCGTATAACTTGGTGCGCATCAGGGAGGGCGATGAATGGAAGACAGCCTTTAGTACCACCTCGGGCCATTACGAGTATCTTGTCATGCCATACGGGTTGATGAACGCTCCGTCAGTTTTCCAATCATTCGTGGATGAGATCTTCAGGGACATGCAGGGGCAGGGGGTGGTTGTGTACATAGATGACATTCTCGTGTACTCGCCTACCCGTGTCGAGCATGTGGCCCTGGTGCGCACAGTGTTGCGGAGGCTGGTGGAGCACGACCTGTATGTTAAGGCAGAGAAGTGTCTGTTTTTCCAGGAGTCGGTCTCCTTTTTGGGGTATCAGTTGTCTGCGTCAGGGGTGAAAATGGAGGTAGACCGGGTGTCAGCCGTGCGTAATTGGCAAACACCAACCACTGTGAAGGAGGTGCAGCAGTTTTTGGGGTTTGCGAATTACTACCGGAGGTTTATCCGGGGTTTTGGACAGGTGGCAGCTCCCATCACGTCTCTTTTGAAGGGTGGTCCGGTGCGTCTGCAGTGGTCTGCCGAGGCGGACAGGGCGTTTGGGAGGCTGAAGGACCTGTTTACCTCGGCCCCGGTGCTGGCGCATCCGGATCCCTCTTTGCCATTTCAGGTAGAGGTGGACGCGTCTGAGGCCGGATTAGGAGCCGTGCTTTCACAACGGTCAGGCGCGCCACCTAAACTCCGCCCCTGTGCTTTTTATTCTAAGAAGCTCAGTCCGGCGGAGCGAAACTATGACATAGGGGACAGGGAGCTGTTAGCCGTGGTACAGGCCCTAAAGGTGTGGAGGCACTGGCTTGAGGGGGCTCAACACCCTTTCCTCATTTTGACGGACCACCGTAACCTGGAGTACATCCGGGCAGCGAGGAGGCTGAACCCTCGTCAGGCAAGATGGAGTATGTTTTTGACCCGGTTTACATTTAAGATCACGTACATCCCTGGGTCACAGAACGGTAAGGCAGATGCACTGTCTCGGCGGTATGACACGGAGGAGAGGTCCGTGGAGCCCACTCCCATACTGCCGGAGTCGTGTCTGGTGGCACCGGTAGTGTGGGAGGTCGTAGCTGAGCTCGAGCGGGCGTTACGCACCGACCCTAGTCCACCGCAATGCCCGGAGGGTCGGAAGTACGTTCCGCTCGAGGTTCGGGATCGATTGATCTATTGGGCTCACACGTCACCCTCCTCTGGACACCCTGGTATCGGCCGGACAGTGCACTGTCTTAGTGCCAAGTACTGGTGGCCCACGTTGGCAAGGGATGTGAGGGTTTATGTTTCCTCCTGCTCGGTGTGCGCCCAGTGTAAGGCGCCTAGACATCTGCCTAGGGGTAAGTTACTACCCCTGCCCGTTCCACAACGACCATGGTCTCACCTCTCGGTGGATTTCCTTACTGACCTTCCTCCTTCACAGGGGAATACCACTATACTGGTCGTTGTGGACCGGTTTTCTAAGGCCTGTCGTTTGCTCCCCATGCCGGGCCTTCCTACCGCCCTGCAAACTGCCGAAGCACTATTCACCCATGTGTTCCGGCACTACAGGGTACCCGAGGATATTGTGTCTGATCGAGGTCCCCAATTTACCTCCAGGGTCTGGAGAGCCTTTATGGAGCGGTTGGGGGTCTCGGTGAGCCTCACCTCGGGTTACCACCCGAGAGTAATGGGCAGGTGGAACGCGTGAACCAGGATGTGGGTAGGTTTCTTAGAACATACTGCCAGGACCGGCCGGAGGAGTGGGCAAGGTACGTTCCCTGGGCCGAGATGGCCCAGAATTCCCTACACCATTCCTCCACTAACCTAACCCCTTTCCAATGTGTGTTAGGTTACCAGCCGGTTCTGGCACCTTGGCAGCAGAGCCAGATCGAGGCTCCTGCGGTGGATGAGTGGGTGCGGCGCTCGGAGGAGACGTGGAACGCTGCACACGTCCACCTGCAGCGGGCCCTCCGACGTCATAAGGCGAGCGCCGATCTCCACCGCAGTGAGGGACCGGTGTACGCACCTGGTGATCGAGTCTGGCTCTCTACCAGAAACCTGCCCCTCCGCCTGCCCTGTCGGAAACTGGGTCGGCGGTTTGTAGGGCCATTTAAAGTCCTGAGAAGGTTGAACGAGGTGTGTTACAAATTACAACTACCTGTTGAATATAAAAGTATTAACCCCTCGTTCCATGTGTCCCTTCTCAGGCCGGTGGTAGCTGGCCCACTCCAAGAAAGCGAGATCAGGGAGACTCCTCCGCCCCCATTGGACATCGAGGGGCACCGGCGTACTCCGTGAGGTCCATCTTGGATTCGAGACGTCGGATGGGGGTCTCCAATATCTAGTGGAGTGGGAGGGGTACGGTCCGGAGGAACGGTGCTGGGTGCCGAGGAGAGACATTTTGGACCCGTCTCTCCTGACGGAATTCCATCGTGGGCACCCGACGCACCCTGCTCCGCGTCCTCCGGGTCGTCCCCGAGGCCGGAGTCGGCGCACGTCTGGAGCCGCGCGTCAAGGGTGGGGTACTGTCACGGTTTCGGCCGAGGCTGCCTCTCTTCCTTGTTCGGGCAGGCTTCGGCGTTCGTTGTCTCCGGAATACTAGCTGCCACCGTTGTATGTTTCATGTTCGTTTGCTTTTGTCTGTTTGTTGTGACACCTGTTCTCATTTAGCGTAATTAGTGTCCTATAAGTTTCTCGTTGTGTTTGTCTAGTGTTGTGTGTGATTGATTTATGTCTGTCGTGTGTTGTGCTTGTCATTCGCCTATTCGCTCGGTTGAGCTTCACTCCACTGCGTTGGAGCATTTACGCACATGTTTAGTGCGCCTTTATTTTTGTCGCCTTCGTGCGTAGTTTCGCCTTCGGGCAAGTGTGTTCGTATTTTCCTTGTTGGAAATTGAACTAAAGTCTTTTGGACTATACTTCGGTGTCCTGCGTTTGATTCCACCACTACACCCACCTACAGCACTCTTGACAAAAAATGAATGTTGCCTCACACATACAGTGCATTTGGAAAGAATTCAGACCCCTTACCTTTTTCCGCATTTTGTTACATTACAGCCTTATTCTAAAATGTATTCAATAAATAAAAAAATACTCATCAATACCCCATAATGACAAAGCGAAAACATTTTTGCAAATGTATTACAAATAAAAAATAGAAATACCATTTTTACATAAGTATTCATACCCTTTGCTTTGAGACTCAAAATTGAGCTCAGGTGCATCCTGTTTCCATTGATAATCCTTGAGATGATTCTACAACTTGATTGGAGTCCACCTGTGGTAAATTCTATCGATTGGACATGATTTGGAAAGGCACACCTGTCTATATAAGGTCCCACAGTTGACAGTGCATGTAAGAGAAAAAACCAAGCCATGAGGTTGAAGGAATTGTCCGTAAAGCTCAGAGACATGATTGTGTAGAGGCACAGATCTGGGGAAGGGTACCAAAACATTTCTGCAGCATTGAAGGTCCCCAAGAACACAGTGGCCTCCATCATTCTTAAATGGAAGAAGTTTGGAACCACCAAGACTCTTCCTAGAGCTGGCCGCCCGGCCAAACTGAGCAATTGGGGGAGAAGGGCCTTGGTCAGGGAGGTGACCAAGAACCCGATGGTCACTCTGACAGAGCTCCAGAGTTCCTCTGTAGAGATGGGAGAATCTTCCAGAAGGACAACCATCTCAGCAGCACTCCACCAATCAGGCCTTTATGGTAGAGTGGCCAGACGGAAGCCACTCCTCAGTAAAAGGCACATGACAGCCCGCTTGGAGTTTGCCAAAGGGCACCTAAAGACTCTCAGACCATGAGAAAGAAGATTATCTGGTCTGATGAAACCAAGATTGAACTCTTTGGCCTGAATGCCAAGCATCACGTCTGGAGGAAACCTGGCACCATCCCTACGGTGAAGCATGGTGGTGGCAGCATCATGCTGTGGGGATGTCTTTCAGCGGTAGGGACTGGAAGACTAGTCAGGATAGAGGGAAAGATGAACGGAGCAAAGTTCAGAGAGATCCTTGATGAAAACCTGCTTCAGAGCGCTCAGGACCTCAGACTGGGACGAAGGTTCACCTTCCAACAGGACAACGACCCTAAGCACACAGCCAAGACAACGCAGGAGTGGCTTCGGGACAAGTCTCTGAATGTCCTTGAGTGTCCAAGCCAGAGCCCGGACTTGAAACTGATCGAACATCTCTGGAGAGACCTGAAAATAGCTGTGCAGCGAGGTATTGTGTGTAGATTGATGAGGGAAAAAACAATTTAATACATTTTTGAAAAAGGTTTTAACGTAAAAAAATGTGGAAAAAGTCAAGGGGTCTGGTTACTTTCCGAATGCACTGTACCTACTTATTAACAAAATTAAGGAAGTTTCTTTAAAAATTATTCATAAATATGATCCTGCCAACCACCTACAGTGGGGAGAACAAGTATTTGATACACTGCCGATTTTGCAGGTTTTCCTACTTACAAAGCATGTAGAGGTCTGTAATTTTTATCATAGGTACACTTCAACTGTGAGAGACGGAATCTAAAACATAAATCCAGAAAATCACATTGTATGATTTTTAAGTAATTAATTTGCATTTTATTGCATGACATAAGTATTTGATACATCAGAAAAGCAGAACTTAATATTTGGTACAGAAACCTTTGTTTGCAATTACAGAGATCATACGTTTCCTGTAGGTCTTGACCAGGTTTGCACACACTGCAGCAGGGATTTTGGCCCACTCCTCCATACAGATTGTGGACTACAGGAAAAAAAAAAAAAAAAAGAGGACTGAGCACGCCCCCATTCTCATCGACGGGGCTGTAGTGGAACAGGTTGAGAGCTTCAAGTTCCTTGGTGTCCACATCACCAACGAACTATCATGGTCCAAACACACCAAGACAGTCGTGAAGAGGGCACGACAAAGCCTATTCCCCCTCAGGAGACTAAAAAGATTTGGCATGGGTCCTCAGATCCTCAAAAAAATTTCTACAGCTGCACCATCGAGAGCATCCTGACTGGTTGCATCACCGCCTGGTATGGCAACTGCTTGGCCTCTGACCGCAAGGCACTACAGAGGGTAGTGCGTACGGCCCAGTACATCACTGGGGCAAAGCTCCCTGCCATCCAGGACCTCTATACCAGGCGGTGTCAGAGGAAGGCCCTCAAAATTGTCAAAGACTCCAGTCACCCTAGTCATAGACTGTTCTCTCTGCTACCGCACGGCAAGCGGTACCGGAGTGCCAAGTCTAGGTCCAAAAGACTTCTCAACAGCTTCTACCCCCAAGCCATAAGACTCCTGAACAGCTAATCATGGCTACCCGGACTATTTGCACTGCCCCCCCACCCCATCCCTTTTACGCTGCTGCTACTCTGTTAAGTATTTATGCATAGTCACTTTAACTCTACCCACATGTACATATTACCTCAACTAGCCGGTGCCCCCGCACATTGACTATGCAACGGTACCCCCCTGTATATATAGCCTCCCTACTGTCACTTTATTCTATTGTATATATAGCCTCCCTACTGTCACTTTATTTTTTACTTCTGCTCTTTTTTTTCTCAACACTTTTTTGTTGTTGTTTTATTCTTACTTTTTTGTTTAAAATAAATGCACTGTTGGTTAAGGGCTGTAAGTAAGCATTTCACTGTAATGTCTGCACCTGTTGTATTCGGCGCATGTGACCAATAAAATTTGATTTGATTTGATTTGATTTGATCTTCTCCAGATCCTTCAGGTTTCGGGGCTGTCGCTGGGCAATACAGACTTTCAGCTCCCTCCAAAGATTTTCTATTGGATTTTCTATTGAGATGCTTCTTACGGAGCCACTCCTTAGTTGCCCTGGCTGTGTGTTTCGGGTCGTTGTCATGCTGGAAGACCCAGCCACGACCCATCTTCAATGCTCTTACTGAGGGAAGGAGGTTGTTGGCCAAGATCTCGCGATACATGGCCCCATCCATCCTCCCCTCAATACGGTGCAGTCGTCCTGTCCCCGTTGCAGAAAAGCATCCCCAAAGAATGATGTTTCCACCTCCATGCTTTACGGTTGGGATGGTGTTCTTAGGGTTGTACTCATCCTTCTTCTTCCTCCAAACACGGCGAGTGGAGTTTAGACCAAAAAGCTCTATTTTTGTCTCATCAGACAACATGACCTTCTCCCATTCCTCCTCTGGATCATCCAGATGGTCATTGGCAAACTTCAGACGGGCCTGGACATGCGCTGGCTTGAGCAGGGGGACCTTGCGTGCGCTGCAGGATTTTAATCCATGACGGCGTAGTGTGTTACTAATGGTTTTCTTTGAGACTGTGGTCCCAGCTCTCTTCAGGTCATTGACCAGGTCCTGCCGTGTAGTTCTGGGCTTGCATGGAGCCCCAGACCGAGGGTGATTGACCGTCATCTTGAACTTCTTCCATTTTATAATAATTGTGCCAACAGTTGTTGCCTTCTCACCAAGCTGCTTGCCTATTGTCCTGTAGCCCATCCCAGCCTTATGCAGGTCTACAATTTTATCCCTGATGTCCTTACACAGCTCTCTGGTCTTGGCCATTGTGGAGAGGTTGGAGTCTGTTTGATTGAGTGTGTGGACAGGTGTCTTTTATACAGGTAACGAGTTCAAACAGGTGCAGTTAATACAGGCAATGAGTGGAGAACAGGAGGGCTTCTTAAAGAAAAATTAACAGGTCTGTGAGAGCTGGAATTCTTACTGGTTGGTAGGTGATCAAATACTTATGTCATGCAATAAATGAATTACTTAAAAATCATACAATGTGATTTTCTGGATTTTTGTTTTTGTTTTAGATTCTGTCTCTCACAGTTGAAGTGTACCTATGATAAAAATTACAGACCTCTACATGTTTTGTAAGTAGGAAAACCTGCAAAATCGGCAGTGTATCAAATACTTGTTCTCCCCACTGTATAACCCCCAGTCGTACTTTATCAAAGGCCTTTTCAAAGTCTGCTATGAATAGAAGGCCTGGTTTCCCAGATTTTTCATAGTGTTCTATTGTTTCCAGTACTTGCCTTATATTATCTCCAATGTATTGTCCATGTAGAAACCTGTCTGATTAGAATTAATAATGTCCGACAATACCTTTTAAATTCTATGCGCTATACATTTTGCTAGAATTTTTGCATTACAACACTGAAGTGTAAGGGGCCTCCAATTTTTTTAATGGACTGGATCTTTATATTTTCCACTTGTATCCTGTTTCAGTAATAATGAAATCAGACCTTCTTCTTGAGTGTCTGATAATCTACCATTTACATAGGAGTGGTTAAAACATTCTAAGTATATCAAAAAAGGTTTGGTATACCTCGACTGGTATGCCATCCAACCCTGGAGTTTTCCCGGACTTATTTTTATTCATCTTTTTTTACTTAACAATTTTTTTCTTAAAACTGCATTGTTGGTTAAGGGCTTGTAAGTAGGCATTTCACTGTAAGGTCTACACCTGTTGTATTTGGCCAATGTGGCAAATACAATTTGACTTCATTTGATTGTATTCATGTAAAGAATCTGTGGCATAGCTTGGAAGCCTTCAAGCCACTGATGCAGACCTTTGGAACATCTACATTTGAAAAAGTCTAATAAATCCATGTAATATAGCCTACACCATAAGTAATACATCCATTATTTATTTTAGACAGGTCTAAAGAAACATGATATGAAGAAAATGTAGTCTATTTCAGAAGAACAGAATAGCATACTCTGAGTTGTCCTGATCTGGCTATACCATATGGCTGTGGGCTACACTAGTTCATTTAGCAGACAAGATTTGCTTAGAATTCCTTGGCATTTTTTAAATATTATTTTATAGTATGAAGAATACAATTGAACATAGCTGAATAAAATAGAAAGGATACTTTCTCCAAACGATTTTGAGGGTGTCACGGTTCAGACAGACGACAAGAGGACCACAATTGCGTCACACCAGAAAGTTTATTTAAACTTAAGGGGAAAGGGATGTAGGGAGTGAGTGAAGGCTCCAGGGGTTATCCCGTCCGATGTGCTGGGTCTGTGCCTCCCCCCAGTGGCAGCGATGCGTCCGATGACGCCCGGTGGTTGGTGGTCCAGAAGTCCTGGGGGGAGAACACAGACACAACGGGGCGGAATGAAACCAGGCAGCAGTACAGTTCAAGGGAAATCCAAAATACGTAGTAGCAAGGCAGAAGGCTGGTCAGAGTTACCGGGATAGAAGAGTAGTCAGGAGTCGTAATGGCAGAAGCAGGTCTGGATCTCCTGAGGCAGAAGAGTATCCAAAAACCAGGCAGGTCCGGGGTCACAAAACCAGGGTGAGCCAGAAGCGCGAGCAAACAGGTTCCGGGTGTGAGCTTTGCAGACGATCTGACACCGGAGAGCTGAAAGACAGGGCCTTAAATACTGGGAGAGGTTAGTGGGTAATGCAGCGCAGCTGGCAGAGTAATTAGAGCCGAGCAGAGCAGGGACAGGTGGAGCTAGTTAGGCTGAGTAGAGAGAGGGAGGTGAGCAGAGTGGAAGATAGTGGAAACCAATTAAGGTGGTAACCCGGTGGAGTGAGAGGGCTCATGACAGAACCCCCCAAGGGGACGGCCCCAGAAGTCCCAAGAGCAACACCACGCCGGGCGGGAGGAGGGGAGCCGGAGGAGGGCTGGAACTCCTCCGAACGGTCCGAGTGAACGTCCTCATCCTCGGAGGAAGCCGGAGGGCCGTGGTCGGGAGATGGGACAGGTCCCGAGACAGGGTCAGGCACAGGACAGGAAGCCGAGCGGGCCGGACGGTTAGGGACCCCTCTGGGGCGGCCCCTACGGATTGCAGGTTGATCAGGATGCCGTTGGTGGAAAGCGGTGATGAGAGTCCTATCCACAATCCGACTAGCTGGCACCCAGGTCCTTTCCTCAGGTCCATAGCCCTCCCAGTCAATGAGGTACTGGAGACCCCTACCCCTCCGTCTGGACCGAAGCAGGCGGCGGACGGTGTAAACCAGACCACCTTCGACGAGCCGTGGAGGAGGAGGACAAGGCGCAGCAGGGACCAGCGGACTCCTGGGCACAGGCAGGGGCTGCAGCAATCCGGCTGGGGGGCTGGCAGGACGACTTGTGTTGGTTGCAGATGGGGCAGGCTTGGACGAATTCCCGTACATCCTTCCTCAGAGAGGGCCACCAGAACCTCTGGGCGAGCAGGTTGTAAGTGCGGGTGGAGCCAGGGTGACAAGCTAGGCGGGAGTCATGTCCCCACTGAACGACCTGGGACCTCAGGTCTTCGGGGACAAAAAGGCGGTCAGCTGGGCAAGTGCTGGGACCTGGCTGGTTACGGAGAGCCTCCAGCACCTGTTCCTCAACAGCCCAGGTCAGAGCTGCAACGATGCAGGGACTTGGCAGAATCGACACAGGGTCCTTGGAGGGGTCAGGAGCGGAGTTAGTAGGTACTGGCCGAGGGGGGTGTGCGGCGGCAAGCAGGCAGGTTCGGTGGCAGTCCTCTCCCCACTCCCTGATCACCCCGGTCACCCAGTCGAGCTGAGGGTTGTGCCGGGCGGAGCCATGGGTAACCCAGGATGAGGGGTTGGCCTGGAGAGGGGAGCAGGTGAAACTGGATAGTTTCTTGATGGTTTCCGGACAGACCCATCGAGACCGGGGCCGTGACATGAGTGACCGATCCGAGTAAGTGTCCGTCCAGTGCCCGGGCAGGAATAGGAGGTGTCAAACGGAGGTTCTCCAGTCCCAGTTGGCGTGCCAGCTTGATGTCCATTATGTTGGCTTCGGCGCCAGAATCCACCAGAGCAGCCAGGGTGTGAGTTGAGTCAGGGAGGCGGAGGTGAACTTGCAGCAGGGGTTTGCGGTCGGAGGACTGGATGGTCATTGAACTCAACCGGACTCCCCCTATGCCCGGTGAGCTTCGGCCCTTTAAAGGGCAGGTTACCACACGATGTCCATCACCTCCACAATAGAGGCAGAGGTTTGAGGTGAGGCGTCGCTGGCGCTCTGCAGGAGTGAGAGAGGCTCGCCCAATCTCCATAGGCTCAGACTGATCAAGCTGACCTGGGTGAGTGGCAGTAGATGACAGGAGCCCAGTCGGATCTCTCCGAATGCCGGTAGTAGGTGGACCTTGGCGCCCCCTCTCACGACGACGGGTCTGTATCCCTCTGTCGATCCTGACAGTCAGTGCGATGGCTTCATCAAGAGTGGAAGGCAGTTCATGGGAGACCAACTCGTCCCTTGATATAGTCAGCCAAACTATGGAAGAACGCGTCCACCAACGATGGTGTGTTCCAAGAACTTCGTCTAGCCAGGGTTCGGAAGTCGATGGAATGGTCTGCGACTGTACGTCTGCCTTGTCGAATACTGAACAGTTCACGAGACGCCTCTGCGGTTGGTGAATCCAGGTCAAACACCTTCAGCATCTCCTCAGCAAACAGGTCGAAGGTTGCACATGCGGGGGTTTGACGTTCGAACTCTGCTGTTCCCCAGAGTCGAGCTCGGCCCGTCAGGTGAGTGATGGCATACCCAACTCTAGCCCCCTCCGTGGCGAAGGTCCTTGGCTGCAAGGAGAACTGAAGTCGGCAGCTAGTCAGGAATGGCCGGACCTGGGTTGAATCGCCGTTGAACCGCTCGGGGTTTCCAATCTTGGGTTCGGAGCAGCGGCTGCAATGACCGGGGCAGGTAACTCGGGGGCAGGGCTGGTGGGCAGACTGGCTGGGGTCAGGTTGGTGAGGAGTTGAATGATCATGGCGAGTTGTTGTTGCTGCTGCTGGGACTGCTGCTGGTGCTGCTGGAACTGCTGATGCTGTTGGTGGCCGACCTGAAGCAGAGAGGAGATGACGCCGCTCATGCGGCCTAGCTCTCTCTCAGTGTGTTCCAGGCGTAGCATGGCGGTGGGGTTGCTCAGGCTCTTCGGTTTCCATGTCGGGGGAAGTGTGCGCTGAGTCCATGATGGTCAGATCGTACTGTCACGGTTCAGACAGACGACAAGAGGACCACAATTGCGTCACACCAGAAAGTTTATTTAAACTTAAGGGGAAAGGGATGTAGGGAGTGAGTGAAGGCTCCAGGGGTTATCCCGTCCGATGTGCTGGGTCTGTGCCTCCCCCAGTGGCAGCGATGCGTCCGATGACGCCGGTGGTTGGTGGTCCAGAAGTCCTGGGGGGGGGAGGAAACACAGACACAACGGGGCGGAATGAAACCAGGCAGCAGTACAGTTCAAGGGAAATCCAAAATACGTAGTAGCAAGGCAGAAGGCTGGTCAGAGTTACCGGGATAGAAGAGTAGTCAGGAGTCGTAATGGCAGAAGCAGGTCTGGATCTCCTGAGGCAGAAGAGTATCCAAAAACCAGGCAGGTCCGGGGTCACAAAACCAGGGTGAGCCAGAAGCGCGAGCAAACAGGTTCCGGGTGTGAGCTTTGCAGACGATCTGACACCGGAGAGCTGAAAGACAGGGCCTTAAATACTGGGAGAGGTTAGTGGGTAATGCAGCGCAGCTGGCAGAGTAATTAGAGCCGAGCAGAGCAGGGACAGGTGGAGCTAGTTAGGCTGAGTAGAGAGAGGGAGGTGAGCAGAGTGGAAGATAGTGGAAACCAATTAAGGTGGTAACCCGGTGGAGTGAGAGGGCTCATGACAGAGGGAGTGTGCACATGCGGCTATTCTGTGTTGAGCATTACTCCTATATGTTTAATTTAGAGTTATTTATGTAACTTTAGTTGTGATACAAACCTTATCAAAACATATAAGCCTAAGGGCTAGGCTACATGAGGTGTGCAACTATGTTTAGAAAAATTCGCCAAAAAAAGGCATGCGCTGTTTCTTCCCTTAAACTGGACATAATTCACAAGTGATAGGCCAATATTGTCACCAATCAGACTATTCTTGATTTAATCTTGATTTACATATACTAAATAATATATGTGTGAAATTTGTTTTGATTTAGAATGGACCATTTATCATGCACCTGTCTCGAAACATGGGCAGGGGGAAAAAATGTAATCTATGCACTTAAATAGCGAATGAAGGACGCTTTTCCCGTGGTTCATTTCATGCCAGCCAGGTAGGCTATACTCCTGTTGTAAAGAGAAGCAATGTGCTTAATATTAGGGAGTTGAGAAATAAATATAATAGGCCTAGCTTATAGAAAGCTGATGGGATCCTCCTCTTTTTAATAGAGGCCATCACTCTGTTTTCTCATGCAATTGCGCAACATGAGCTCATGGGCTCTCATGAAGTGTTTGATTAGATTTTTTATAACATTTGCATTGATGTCAGAGTGATTAGAGGGACAACAGAGTGCTGAGTACCAGACAGTTAGCACATTTGGTAGGCTACTAATGACCAGCAGCAGCAGAGCTTGGAGAAGCCTAATTACCGTGACTAAACGGTCATGTGGAATTTGACTGCCGTCATGACTCTTGACCGCTGCTGTGGCGGTAATACGGTCACCATAACAGCCCTAGGTAGGGGTAAAGTGACTATGCATAGATAATAAACAGAGAGTAGCAGCAGCGTATATGAAGAGTGTGAACGAATATGAATGTATGTGTGTGTGTGTGTGTGTGTGTATATGCTTTTGCGTGTGCGTGTGTGTGTGGCATCAATATGCATGTGTGTGTGGTTTGTGTGTGTGTGTCCGTGTGTGTGTTGGATTATCAGTGCAGTATGTGTGAGTGTGTGGTTAGAGTCCAGTGAGTGTACATCGAGCCTGTGCAACAGAGTCAGTGCAAAATATTATAATAAAATAATAATAAAATTAGGGGGTCAATGCAAATAGTCTGGGTAGCCATTTGATTAACTGTTCAGCAGTCTTATGGCTTGGGGGTAGAAGCTGTTAAGTAGCCATTTGGTCCCAGACTTGGTGCTCTGGTACTGCTTGCAATGCGGTAGCAGAGAGAACAGTCTATAAGTTGGGTGGCTGGAGTCTTTGACAAGGGCCTTCCTCTGACACCGCCTGGTATAGAGGTCCTGGATGGCAGGAAGCTCGGCCCCAGTGATGTACTCAGCCGTACGCATTACACTCTTTTACGCCATACCAAGCGGTGATGCAATCAGTCAGGATGCTCTCGATGGTGCAACTGTAGAACATTTTGAGGATCTGAGGTCCCATGCTAATTATTTTCAGCCTCCTGAGGGGAATAGGCGTTGTCGTGCCCTCCTCATGACTGTCTTGGTGTGTTTGGACCATGATAGGCCCTTAGTGATGTGGACACCAAGGAACTTGAAGCTCTCGACCCGCTCCACTACAGCCCCGTCGATGTGAAAGGGGGCATACTCGCCCCTCCTTTTCCTGGAGTCCACGATCAGCTCCTTTGTCTTGCTCACATTGAGGGAGAGGTCGTTGTCCTGGCACCATACTGCCAGGTCTCTGACCTCCTCCCTATAGGCTGTCTCGTCGTCGGTGATCAGGCCTACCACCGTCGTGTCGTCTGAAAACTTAATGATGGTGTTGGAGTCATGCGTGGCCATGCAGTCGTGGGTGAAAATGGAGTACAGGAGGGGACTAAGCACGCACCCCTGAGGGGCCCCTGTGTTGAGGGTCAGCGTGGCAGATGTGTTGTTGCCTACCCTCACCACCTGGGGTCAGCCCGTCAGGAAGTCCAGGATCCAGTTGCAGAGGGAGATGTTCAGTCCCAGGGTCCTTAGCTTAATGATGAGCTTGGAGGGCACTATGGTGTTGAACGCTGAGCTTTAGTCAATGAACAGCATTCTCACAAAGGTGTTCCTTTGGTCCTGGTGGGAAAGGGCAGTGTGGAGTGCAATAGAGATTGCGTCATCTGTGGATATGTTGGGGCAGTATGCGAATTGGAGTGGGTCCAGGGTTTCTGGGATGATGGTGTTGATGTGAGCCATGACCAGCCTTTCAAAGCATTTCATGGCTACGGGGCAGTGATCATTTAGGCAGGTTACCTTGGTGTTCTTGGGCACAGGGACAATGGTGGTCTGCTTGAAATGTAGGTATTACTGACTGAGTCAGGGAGATGTTGAAAATGTCAGTGAAGACACTTGCCAGCTGGTCTGCGCATGCTCTAAGTACGCATCCTGGTAATCCATCTGGCCCTGCAGCCTTGTGAATGTTAACCTGTTTCAAGGTCTTACTCACATCGGCTATGGAGAGCGTGATTACACAGTCGTCCGGAACAGCTGGTGCTCTCATGCATGATTCCATGTTGCTTGCCTCGAAGTGAGCATAGAAGGCATTTAGCTCGTCTGGTAGGCTCGCGTCACTGGGCAGCTCACGGCTGGGTTTCCCGTTGTAAAACTTGTAAAAGAAAGTGACGTTTATTTAGATGGCTGAGGGGATCTGTTCACAACACAAAAAGACCCCACAGAGCCCCAGGACTGCAACACAATTAGACCCAACTAAATTATGAGAAAACAAAAAGATAACTATTTGACACACTGGAAATAATCAGCCAAGAAAACAGAGCAAACTGGAATGCTATCTGGCCCTAAACAGAGAGTACATAGTGGCAGAATACCTGACCACTGTGACTGACCCAAAATTAAGAAAATCCTTGACTATGTACAGACTCAGTGAGCATAGCCTTGCTATTGAGAGAGGCCGCCGTAGGCAGACCTGGCTCTCGAGAGAAGCCAGGCCATGTGCCCACTGCCCTCAAAATGAGGTGGAAACTTCCTAATCTCCTGCCAAATGTATGACCACATTAGAGATATATATTTTCCACAGATCACACAGACCCACAAAGAATTTGAAAACAAATCAAACATGGATAAACTCCCATATCTGTTAGGTGAAATAACGCAGTGTGCCATCACAGCAGCAAGAATATAGCAACCAGTGGAGCACAAACAACATTGTAAATACCACCAATATTTAACTGTTTATTTATCTTCCCCTACTATTCGTACTACAACTATTTGCACATTGCTAAAACACTGCACTGTATAGCTGATAATATTACACTTGAAATGTCTTTCTTTTTTTAAACCTTTTTGAGTGCAATGTTCAATTCTAATAGTTTTTTGTTGATGTTGTTTTGTGTCTTCTCACTTTTGTTTGTTTATTTCACTTGCTCTGGCAATGTAAACACATGTTTCCCATGCCAGTAAAGCCCCTTTGAATTGAATTGAAATTGAAATAACTTGTAGTAGGCTATTGGTCACCATCTGGATGTCACCATGACATGCTAATCAGCTAACGTAACGTGAAAATGACCTAACCATCCCACTTGATTTTAGTTAGAGTAGGATAGCAGCCTACACAAGAAATAACTTGTAATATTGGTAGTAACTATCTGGATGTCACCGTGATACAGTCTACTGCTCAATGGGGAGAGTTTGCGCTGCAAGCCGGCAACACAACAACACAGGGCACAGTGTCCTTCACTCACTCCCACCCCATTTGCCGAACACTGCTGTCACACGAGGAAGTACAGCTAAAGCACCAAAAATGTACAGCTACGGCATTACATCTATATTTATGTAAAGAAATTAAAATAATACTCTGATAAAAACGGAATGATTCTGAACATTCTCCCAAATCCCAACTTCGGCAGACAAGTTTAAAATTCTGAATCCATCCTTCTGTTCAACTCTGATCCTGGCAACCTCAACCTGTCTCTCTCGCACCAGGCCCTTTTGATCCCTAGCAACATGGGCATCCCCACAATTGACACATACAGTTTTTTCCACCAATATTACACATTCCTTTATCCCTCCTGCACACTTCCCACATCTCTGAAACTCCCTCCTACACACTGCTGCAACATGACCATAAGCTTGGCATCTGAAACACCTTAGTCGGTTCGGCACAAAAGCTCTCGCTGGATAACTGACATATCCTGACATGACATTATCAGGTATAGACTCTGCTTCAAAAATCAAAAAGGACAGACAATGTCTTCTCAGTTTCACCACGCTCGCCACCGGGTCTGCGTCGCACCAAACGGCACCACAGACACAGGGAATTTTCCATTTCAGTTGCTCCACCTCAACACTTAACGCCACCCCAGTAATCACTCCTTTCAAAGGCGCCCTGCTCCGGAGAGCAAAGTAAGTCACAGGTCTTGTCACTAGTCGAGTGAAGCGAATCGCCCTGCTCCCTCTGGACAGAAGAAACACATGAAATCATCAGAAGTCCACTTCAAGCTACCTTCACCGATTGAACAGTACACAACTTATGTTCTATCCAGCCTGAGACTACATATGGATCAGCCAAAAGGCATGGATCCACTTTCTCCAAAAATGTCACTCCCACTGGGCCCGAATCAACCTTTGCATGACCATCGGGGCGAGGCTCGGACTCTGAGGTCTTCACCACACCTGCCACCATAGGTAATTCTTCCTCACTCTCGCCAGGTTCAATTTCAAGTCTATGGTTCCGAACTTCCGCCTCCACTAAATACAGTGATATCATTGGTTCATTTACTCGTCCGAATCCATTCGAGTGGATATCATTGGTTCGTTTATGCATCGGAATCCATTAGTCTCCACTCGACTCTCAACTGCACGACATAAATCATCAATTTGGACACCAGGCGTGTCCATATAGCCAAAGATGATGGATATACTGACAAGATACATGTCTCTCCATCCAAACAATGGGAGTCGTTGTCCACAAAGCAGCACGGCGTGCTGTCTAGCTCCCGCCTATCCTTTCTTTGGATTGGTGGATACACCTCATTATTGTAATCCTTTTTTGAATATTCGATGAGTTGTTCATGTCAACCGCCTGTATTCAATGGAAAGAGATGCTATGCTACTAGCCTCATGCCATCTCGAGACAACTCCGATATAAAGTATTTGTTTCTAAAGTTGACGGGATGTCACATATCCTATTTATATCAGTACACCCGTAACAACTTAAGCATTACAAAACGTATACTAGATCAAATAAACCTCACTTAGCAAATAAGCCATACATTTTTTTGTTTACCAAATTCGACACTCTCTCATTGAACTCCATACAAAAACTCCTTGCTTCGTGGGCAAAACAACGAAAAAACGTCACCTGCTGGAGGGAGACAGATTTCCCGCTGTTGGGCCTGTCTCTTCCTCTCTGGTATAGCCTCGCCCGTAGAGGGGTGGTGCTGTCGTCTCGAGCATCCCGCGTTCACTATTCAAAGCCGATTTAAACGGCCGGTCACTTGCAGCAAGTTCCCAGGGAACAGAGGAAGAGAAAGTTGAGGAATTGAGTCGTGTGCAGCAGAACTCTTCTCGGACCATGGTTGGGTGAGAAAATAGTTGGCTCTTTTGCCCATTTGCGAAAAATAAAACAAACAATTGATTTCAATCGCATGAAATAACTCAAAGGAGTTATGGCTTGAACAACTCTTTATTTGTTTTAGAAGTCGATGACATCGCCTCATTTCTGTGATTTATATGCAAGGCTGTTGAGTGAATTGTTTTGTCATTAGGCTAGACACAGAGAGCCCCCTTATTGTCAGAATCAATCTGTGCTCATGAAGGGTCTTTTTTTTTTTTACTGGTGAGCTAATGTGGCTAATTTCACAGTTGTTTCAGAGTCCCGCAATAACAGCGAAAACGCTAATATTTGTGTAAACTCTTTGGAATTGTAATCTGTGGGTGTCACTGAGTAGCTCATACCCCATTTAATGGATGCACTCTCCATAGGTAAGGCTGTACATGCGCATAATTATATGTATGCCCCCAACGCAATTATGCAGTCTAATAAATCCAGAGTGGGATTAGAAATGTGTTTATTGTCAAATTAATTACTTATTGTATTTATTTAAGTTATATAACAACATTCCAAACCTGTTGAGCGTTATCTAGTCCAAATGTGGCATTATTCCATTATTTGTATCCGTTTGGATCAGTTTCAATTGTGGACTTTTATTTTGAAGGCGACCCGCGAATTCCACTATTTTTTATATTATTTTTGTTTTGTTTTTTTACAACACATACAACATATCACACAAACCAAACAACAAACAAAAAAAAACGCCACATGTAAACTCATGACACAACATTGTTCTCTGTCATCCTATTTTGACTCAAAGGCACATTTCTATACTTTCCTTTCTTTGCATATCACAGTTTAAACAACAAATCTAAATAACATTTTTGCATATATGGGAGGGCTGTAACGAAATTTAAAGAACAATAAATAAATAGGTAATTCATATTATGAAGTTGGAGTCATGATAAAATTGCCAGCAGTTTCTCATTATGTATATTATTTGTATAACATTACATATTATGATTGGTATAATGATTTTGTATCAATAATTTGGTATCAGTACACATGATTAGTATTAATTACATATTATAAATAACATATATTTACCCCTGTTTTCGTTCACACCAAGACAGTAACTTCAAACTTGGCCCATATTTTTTCATATTCCTTTAACATTCCATTTCCATTTGCAATAGTTTTCTGAAATTTGACAGTGTTCATTGAATTAGAGCGACTGCTCCTATTTCCAATGCCTTAAAATGACCCGTTTAGCAATGAGAGTTAGTGACCAGAGCATGGAAGCATCTGGTGTATTTTCTGGGAGGTTAATTCCCAGCAAGATAAAGGCTGCATATGTGTGTAGTCCATTTTCGATTGCTCATTGAAATGGAGAGAATATAACACTATTGTGGCTAATCCTTATTGTGGCTAGCATCACACAGGTTGTTTGGTGTGTGTGTTTGTGTATGTCTGTGTGTATGTTCTTATGCGTGTGCCTGCATGCATGTGTGTGTATGTGCGCATGCATGTGTTCGTGCATGTTTATGTGTCATTGACACTGTATGAGAGAGCGGAAACATGGGTTTGGGGCCAGTAGGAAACATGTGTTTCCCCTCAGAACAATAGGTCTATACTTGCTTTATGTTCTATCTATTCCTTATGACACAACTTACTGGAATACATTTAAGCAATAATGCCTGAGGGGGTGTGGTATATGGCCAATATACCACAGCTAAGGGCTGTTCTTATGCACGACGCAACGCGGAGTGCCTGGATACCTGCCTTAGCTGTGGTATATTGGCCATATACCACAAACCCCCAAGGTGCCTTATTGCTATTATAAAATGGTTACCAACGTAATTAGAGCAGTCTAAATAAACGTTTTGTCATACCCGTGGTATACGGTCTGGTATACCATGGCTGTCAGCCAATCAGCATTTAGGGCTCGAACCAACCAGTTTATAATTGTCAATAATATCTGTTGGAAAAAGGTCTGGTTATCACAAATACCTGCTTGTTAACAAGGTCAAAGAAGTCTCTTTCAGAATTATCCAGAAGTGTTACCTAGCGAATCATTACCTGAAGAAACTCAAAAAATACATGAACATTAACTGTACTTTTTGTGTTGAGCATCCAGAAACAGTTTTGGATTTATTTTGGCACATGTAAATTTTCTACATGTAAAGAGATTATGGCAAGACATTTGTAGTTATATAATTGATCATATTCTTGATTACTTTTGTTTTTATTTATGGGAGAATGTGCTGCCTGGGTTCCTTAATTATAATAAGGATCAAGTCAAAAAATCTTACCTCTTAAATGTAATTGTGCTAATGGCAAAAATGTCATTCATAAATGTCAATTCACTAATAAAAATCCCACTCTTCTTTGTTTTCTATAAGCAGTTCTAGCAGTCAAATATGTGTACTGTCTTAATAGAAGAAAATAAAACCCACCACCATTTTGCGATTTTATGACAATTTAGGATGTTGCACACCGCGTTCAAAAACACACCAAATTGTGTTTTATTAGATGGCCTGCCATTAAAGCTAGTTAAGGAGGAAAATGATGCCTTTGCAGCCTGAATGGAGGATGCTTTATGTACGAGCCGGTCCACGGGGGACACGAGTGTATTACTGGGACATCAATCCTAGACCATAGGGCAGATCTAGCGCCCCATATCGGCTGCCTAGTCCTGCTGTGTCTGTCGAGCTGTGAGGGGTCTGGAACTTGTCCCCGTGTGCTTTCCCAGGCTACAGTCTACTCTACTTCCATTTCTGAGGCGTGATAGTGCTGTGATTTACTACATGGATCATGTTACACAGGGTTGGTGTGTCTGTGTAGACCTGAGTCTGTGTGTGTGTGGAACCATTCGTTCAGCTCTGTGACCGTGGGAAGGGCTTTAGTGTACAGCACCATGTTCTGTATGGACACCTCAAAGAGATCACACTAATGCTCTCTCTCTGTCTCTCTCTCTCTCTCTGTCTCTCTCTGTCTCTCTCTCTCAATTTCAATTTAATTCAATTTAAGGGCTTTATTGGCATGGGAAACGTGTGTTAACATTGCCAAAGCAAGTGAAGTAGATAGTAAACAAAAGTGAAATAAACAATAAATATTAACAGTAAACAGTACACTCAGAAGTTTCAAAGTTTCATTACACTCAGAAGTTTCTCTCTCTCTCTCTCTCTCTCTGTCTCTGTCTCTGTCTCTGTCTCTGTCTCTGTCTCTGTCTCTCTCTCTCTCTCTCTCTCTCTCTCTCTCTCTCTCTCTCTCTCTCTCTCATTCTCCGCTTTTCCCTCTATTAAATCCACTGTGAATTTGTCTTATCAGTTATCACAGTAGGATTTAAGGATCCAATATAACTATGTGTGTATGTCAGTCTGTGTTTGTGTGCGACCTCCTCGTGAGTGTGTGCACGTGGGTGCACGGCTGCGTGTGTGTTTTAATTGATCACTACATAAACCCCAGTCAAAACCTTTGAATAACATACAAACCTAAAATACATAGCCTGTGACTGTACTGGTCTGTTAGTGAGCCAGTTAGCTCAAACAAGCCTTCTCTCCCCAGTACCCCCTATTAATACTAGTATTATATTCAGGCAGGATGATACAAATCCCTTTCGGAGCTAAACCGCACGGACATGAACCCACTTTGTTAACAGCAAAGAAGGCTATCTCTATGGAGACAAGATTAAGTTATTAATAGAAAGAGGTTCGACAACACTAGACTAATTATCTCAACCAATCCTTCTCCAGGTAAAATAATGTTCCCACCAGTGTTGGGATCAATTCCATTTCAATTTAGTCAATTCAAGAAGTAACCAGTGCAGTCAAACATTTTCCTGTGCTTGTCACACCCTGATCTGTTTCACCTGTCTTTGTGATTGTCTCCACCCCCCTCCAGGTGTCGCCCATCTTCCCCATTATCCCCAGTGTATGTATACCTGTGTTCTCTGTTTGTCTGTTGCCAGTTCGTTTTGTTTCGTCAAGCCTACCAGCGGTTTTCCCCTTGCTCCTGTCTTTCTCAAGTTCCTGTTTTCTAGTTTTCCCGGTTTTGACCATTCTGCCTGCCCTGAGACTGCCTGCCGTTCTGTACCTTTTGGACTCTGATCTGGATTACTGACCTCTGCCTGCCCTTGACCTGTTGTTTGCCTGCCCCCTGTTTTTGTAATAAACTTTTGTTATTTCGACACTGTCTGCATCTGGGTGTTCTCCTGAAACGTGATAGTACGAACTAGCCATGACTGACACAGCAGACTCGGACCAGCTCCGCAACGCCATCTCCTCCCAAGGAGCCACCATTGGAAGGCACGAGGAGTTGCTTCGTGGTCTCATGGAAGGGTTCCAGACCTTGGCCGAATGCCATGACCGAGCGTTTAACACATTGCTGGAGCAATTCCGTGGGTTGTCTGTTAGGCAGTCTACCACGACGGTAACCTCCAAGCCCCTCAGTAACCCGGCTGTTACCTTCCCCGGAACGCTTTGCTGGAGAGTCGGGAACCTGTCGGGCATTTCTCGCTCAGTGTTTGCTCATCATTGAGCTGCAGCCCTCCTCCTTCCCCTCGGACCGCTCTAAGATAGAGTACCTCATCACGCTGATGTCCGGGAGGGCTCTCGCCTGGGCTACGGTAGTGTGGGAACAACAGTCAACCTTATGCTTCAGTCTGGAGGAGTTCATGCAGGAGGTAAAGAAGGTTTTCGATGCTCCATTGTCCGGGAGAGAGGCTGCCCGGAAGTTACTCCAGCTTCGGCAAGAATCCTGCAGCGTGGCAGACTATGCAGTGGATTTCCGCACATTGGCATTTGAGTGTGCCTGGAACCCGGAAGCGCTGTTCGACATGTTCCTGCACGGAGTATTTGAGGAAGTAAAGGACGAGCTTGCAGCCCGGGAACTACCGACGGATCTCGACTCGCTCATCGCCTTGACCATTCGGATCAATGGCCGACTACGGGAACGAAGGAAGGAGAGGGATTCCGATTCCACTCGCCCGCCCAAGGATTCCACCTCGCCTCCGAGGCATCCCGGAAGTCCCCAACGGCTCCGTTGCCGAGAGAACCTGAGGCTACCTGAGTTCCCCCGAGAGTCTCCGAAGTCTGCCGATTCACCTCTTCCCGAGCCGACACAACTAGGCTGTCTCCATCTGAAGGCTTCACACAAAGAGTTTCCTGTATTGCGGGATTACTGGTCATTTTGTGTCAACCTGTCCACTAAAAGACCAGGCTCACCGGTAGGAGTGAGTACTCTGGTGTGCCATACGGATAACTTTTCCTCTCCCCTTACTCGCACCCCCTTTCATGCCATCTTGCTGTGGGGGAACCAGTCAAAATCTCTCCGGGTACTCATCGACTCTGGGGCCGATGAGAGCTTTATGGACGCTACCCTGGCATCCCCACTCAGCCCCTCTCCATTCCCATGGATGTTAGAGCGCTGGACAGGCGCTCTATAGGCCGGGTCACCCACAATACCACCCCCATCAACCTACGAATATCAGTGAACCACAGTGAGACGATCCAATTCCTGCTAATTAAGTCTCCTCAGGTTCCCGTGGTATTGGGTTTCTCTTGGCTCCAGTGACACAACCCCTTTATTGACTGGTCTACTGGTGCCATCATGGGCTGGAGCCCGTTCTGCCACGCTCATTGCCTGAAGTCAGGGCAGCCTGCCCCGGGATGTCTTCCTGGGGGCTCGGAAGTTGCTACGGACCTCTCCGCCATTCCCGTGGAGTACCAGGACCTCCGGGAGGTGTTCAGTAAGGCCCGGGCCACTTCACTTCCGCCGCACCGACCCTACGACTGCGGAATCAACCTTTTCTCAGGCATCACGCCGCCCCGGGGACGAATGTACTCGCTGTTGGGTCCGGAGACCAAGGCTATGGAGACCTACATTGAGGACTCCCTAGCTGCCGGGTTCATCCGTCCTTCTGCCTCCCCAGCCGGCGCAGGGTTCTTCTTTGTGGAAAGACAAAACCCTGCGCCCGGGCATCGACTACCGGGCCTCAATGACATCACGGTGAAGAACCGCTACCACTCATCTCCTCGGCCTTTGAGCCGCTCCAGGGGGCCAACGTGTTCTCCAAGCTGGACCTACGGAACGCCTACCACCTGGTACGGATATGGGAGGGGGATGAGTGGAAGACTGCCTTCAACACGGCCAGCGGTCACTATGAGTATCTGGTCATGCCATTTGGCCTTACCAATGCTCCAGCTGTGTTCCAGGCCCTGGTTAATGATGTTCTCCGCGACATGTTGAACCGGTTCGTCTTCATCTACCTCGACTACATCTTCGTCTTCTCCCGCTCTGCCCAAGAACACGTTCTCCACGTCCAACAGGTCCTCCAACGCCTCCTGGAGAACCAGCTTTTTGTGAAAGCGGAGAAATGCGAATTCCATCGCTCCACTATCCCCTTCCTGGGCTACATCATCGCAGCAGGGAGTGTACAGATGGATCCCGGGAAGGTGAGAGCGGTGGTGGATTGGCCCCAGCCTACGTCCAGAGTGCAGCTGCAACGTTTCCTGGGATTCGCCAACTTTTATCGTCTCTTTATCTGGGGTTACAGCACCCTGGCTTACCCCCTGTCTGCACTCACCTCTCCCAAGGGTTCCGTTCACATGGTCCCCAGCTGCTGACCGGGCGTTCCTGGACCTCAAACACCGTTTCACCACTGCTCCCATCTAGGTTCATCCTGACCTGTCCCGCCAGTTCGTGGTGGAGGCCGATGCTTCGGATGTCGGAGTGGGGGTGGTCCTGTCCCAGTGTTTGGTCCTGGACCTCAAGTTACATCCTTGCGCCTTCTTCTCCCATCGCCTCAACACCACAGAGAGGAATTATGATGTGGGGAATCGTGAGCTTCTCGCGGTGAAAATGGCGTTGGAGGAGTGGAGGCACTGGCCGGAGGGGGCGGAACATCCGTTCATTGTGTGGACAGACCACAAGAACTTGGAATATCTCCGCACTGCCAAGCGTCTCAATTCCAGGCAAGCTAGGTGGGCCCAGATAACCTGATGTTTGTACATGATGCTGTCCGCTCCTCGGTCCTGGAGTGGGCCCTCTCCTCCAGGCTTGCCTGCCACCCGGGCTCCCGTCGGACCCTGGCCTTTGTGCGACAATGCTTATGGTGGCCTACCATGGTTTCTGACGTCTCCGCGTTCGTTGCCGCAGAACAAGACTCCTTGAATGAAAAGAGTGTGCAAAGCTGTCATCAAGGCAAAGGGTGGCTATTTGAAGAATCTCAAATATAGAATATATTTTGATTTGTTTAACACTTTTTTGGTTACTACATGATTCAATATGTGTTATTTCGTAGTTTTAATGTCTTCGCTATTATTCTACAATGTAGAAAATAGTAAAAATAAAGAAAGGTGTGTCCAAACTTTTGACTGATACTGTATGTAAACAAGTGTGTAAACAAGAGTGTAAACAAGAGTGTAAACAACGGGAAGGGGAAGAGAGAGGAATGGTTATATACATGGTTACATACCTTAACCAGTGTTGGAAAAGTATTCAATTGTCATACTTGAGTAAAAGTAAAGATACCTTAATAGAAAATGATTCAAGTAAATGTGAAAGTCACCCAGTAAAATACTACTTGAGTAAAAGTCTAAAAGTATTTGGTTTTAAATATACTTAAGTATCAAAAGTAAATGTAATTGGTAAAATATACTTATGCATCAGAAGTAAAAGCATAAATCATTTCAAATTCCTTATATTAAGCAAACCAGACGGGACCATTTTCTTGTTTTTTAAACTTACGGATAGCCAGGGGCACACTCCAACACTCAGACATAATTTACAAATTACAATTAGTGAGTCCGCCAGATCAGAGGCAAGGGATGTTCTCTTGATAACTGCATGAATTTGAACTTTTTCCTGTCCTGCTAAGCATTCAAAATGTAACAAGTACTTTTGGGTGTCAGGGAAAATGTATGGAGTAAAAAGTACATGAGTTTCTTTAGGGATGTAGTGAATTAAAACTACACTGCTCAAAAAAATAAAGGGAACACTTAAACAACACAATGTAACTCCAAGTCAATCACACTTCTGTGAAATCAAACTGTCCACTTAGGAAGCAACACTGATTGACAATACATTTCACATGCTGTTGTGCAAATGGAATAGACAACAGGTGGAAATTATAGGCAATTAGCAAGACACCCCCAATAAAGGACTGGTTTAGCAGGTGGTGACCACAGACCACTTCTCAGTTCCTATGCTTCCTGGCTGATGTTTTGGTCACTTTTGAATGCTGGCGGTGCTTTCACTCTAGTGGTAGCATGAGACGGAGTCTACAACCCACACAAGTGGCTCAGGTAGTGCAGCTCATCCAGGATGGCACATCAATGCGAGCTGTGGCAAGAAGGTTTGCTGTGTCTGTCAGCGTAGTGTCCAGAGCATGGAGGCGCTACCAGGAGACAGGCGAGTACATCAGGAGACGTGGAGGAGGCCGTAGGAGGGCAACAACCCAGCAGCAGGACTGCTACCTCCGCTTTTGTGCAAGGAGGAGTAGGAGGAGCACTGCCAGAGCCCTGCAAAATGACCTCCAGCAGGCCACAAATGTGCACGTGTCTGCTCAAACGGTCAGAAACAGACTCCATGAGGGTGGTATGAGGGCCTGACGTCCACAGGTGGGGGTTGTGCTAACAGCCCAACACCGTGCAGGACGTTTGGCATTTGCCAGAGAACACCAAGATTGGCATATTCTCCACTGGCGCCCTGTGCTCTTCATAGATGAAAGCAGGTTCACACTGAGCACATGTGACAGACGTGAGTCTGGAGACGCCGTGGAGAACGTTCTGCTGCCTGCAACATCCTCCAGCATGACCGGTTTGGCGGTGGGTCAGTCATGGTGTGCGGTGGCATTTCTTTGGGGGGCCGCACACCCCTCCATGTGCTCGCCAGAGGTAGCCTGACTGCCATTAGGTACCGAGATGAGATCCTCAGACCCCTTGTGAGACCATATACTGGTGCGGTTGGCCCTGGGTTCCTCCTAATGCAAGACAATGCTAGACCTCATGTGGCTGGAGTGTGTCAGCAGTTCCTGCAAGAGGAAGGCATTGATGCTATGGACTGGCCCGCCCATTCCCCAGACCTGAATCCAATTGAGCACATCTGGGACATCATGTCTCGCTCCATCCACCAACGCCACGTTGCACCACAGACTGTCCAGGAGTTGGCGGATGCTTTAGTCCAGGTCTGGGAGGAGATCCCTCAGGAGACCATCCGCCACCTCATCAGGAGCATGCCCAGGCATTGTAGGGAGGTCATACAGGCACGTGGAGGCCACACACACTACTGAGCCTCATTTTGACTTGTTTTAAGGACATTACATCAAAGTTGGATCAGCCTGTAGTGTGGTTTTCCACTTTAATTTTGAGGGTGACTCCAAATCCAGACCTCCATGGGTTGATACATTTGATTTCCATTGATAATTTTTGTGTGATTTTGTTGTCAGCACATTCAACTATGTAAAGAAAAAAGTATTTAATAAGATTATTTCATTCATTCAGATCTAGGATGTGTTATTTTAGTGTTGTCCAAAATATAAATAGTAAAGTACAGATACCCCCAATAACTAGTTAAGTAGTACTTTAAAGTATTTTTATTTAAGTATTTTACACAACTGATCTTAACCATGGCAACTGTCCATGGTAAACTGGTGGCCTAATCTTATTGGCTGTGAGTGAACAACCGACTTATCTACCACAGCAGTAGGAAACTTGTTAAACATGAGTTTTAAATCTTTGTACGTTTTCTTTAGATAAAGAGTTAGAGGTGAAAGATAGAAGAGAGTGTAGTGAAAGTGGGCCAGATTTGAACCCATGCTATAGCGGTATTTGTTCACAGCAGGCAGCTGCTTGGACCACTAGACCACCCTAGGCCACAGTAGGAGACTTTATGAGATGGTGAGAGTGATTGATGACCACTGAACCATAGATGTCTTTCTCTGTGTTCTGTCTGGTATGCAGTGGCGATTTTAGCATGTCAATCTTGGTGGGGCAAACTCCCCCACAAAAAAGATAGATGCAAAGCCACAACACAACACAACACTAAACAATACATTAATTGCACTATAACAGTGACAAACGGTGCCCACAAACTGTTAGGGCCTACATAAAGCTGTCCCAATGGCAGATCTTTCTTTTCAGCACCATGGAGTGAATCCTTACCACTGCTACACCTGGCTATCAGCAGAGCCTTGTCTGGCAGCGAAACAGTTCATTCAGCTTCATTTACTGCCTTTTAAAAAAACATACATTCAGGGAAAAAAGTATTTGATCCCCTGCTGATTTTGTACGTTTGCCCACTGACAAAGAAATGATCAGTCTATAATTTTAATGGTAGGTTTATTTGAACAGTGAGAGACAGAATAACAACAAAGAAATCCAGAAAAACGCATGTCAAAAATGTTATAAATGTATTTGCATTTTAATGAGGGAAATAAGTATTTGACCCCCTCTCAATCAGAAAGATTTCTGGCTCCCAGGTGTCTTTTATACAGGTAACGAGCTGAGATTAGGAGCACACTCTTAAAGGGAGTGCTCCTAATCTCAGCTTGTTACCTGTATAAAAGACACCTGTCCACAGAAGCAATCAATCAATCAGATTCCAAACTCTCCACCATGGCCAAGACCAAAGAGCTCTCCAAGGATGTCAGGGACAAGATTGTAGACCTACACAAGGCTGGAATGGGCTACAAGACCATCGCCAAGCAGCTTGGTGAGAAGGTGACAACAGTTGGTGCGATTATTCGCAAATGGAATAAACACAAAATAACTGTCAATCTCCTTCGGCCTGGGGCTCCATGCAAGATCTCACCTCTTGGAGTTGCAATGATCATGAGAACGGTGAGGAATCAGCCCAGAACTACATGGGAGGATCTTGTCAATGATCTCAAGGCAGCTCGGACCATAGTCACCAAGAAAACAATTGGTAACACACTATGCCGTGAAGGACTGGAATCCTGCAGCGCCCGCAAGGTCCCCCTGCTCAAGAAAGCACATACACAGGCCCGTCTGAAGTTTGCCAATGAACATCTGAATGATTCAGAGGAGAACTGGGTGAAAGTGTTGTGGTCAGATGAGACCAGAATCGAGCTCTTTGGCATCAACTCAACTCGCCGTGTTTGGAGGAGGAGGAATGCTGCCTATGACCCCAAGAACACCATCCCCACCGTCAAACATGGAGGTGGAAACATTATGCTTTGGGGGTGTTTTTCTGCTAAGGGGACAGGACAACCTCACCGCATCAAAGGGACGATGGACGGGGCCATGTACCGTCAAATCTTGGGTGAGAACCTCCTTCCCTCAGCCAGGGCATTGAAAATGGGTCGTGGATGGGTATTCCAGCATGACAATGACCCAAAACACACGGCCAAGGCAACAAAGGAGTGGCTCAAGAAGAAGCACATTAAGGTCCTGGAGTGGCCTAGCCAGTCTCCAGACCTTAATCCTATAGAAAATCTGTGGAGGGAGGTGAAGGTTCGAGTTGCCAAACGTCAGCCTCGAAACCTTAATGAGTTGGAGAATATCTGCAAAGAGGAGTGGGACAAAATCCCTCCTGAGATGTGTGCAAACCTGGTGGCCAACTACAAGAAACGTCTGACCTCTGTGATTGCCAACAAGGGTTTTGCCACCAAGTACTAAGTCATGTTTTGCAGAGGGGTCAAATACTTATTAATTTCTAACATTTTTGACATGCGTTTTTCTGGATTTTTTTGTTGTTATATTGTCTCTCACTGTTCAAATAAACCTACCATTAAAATTATAGACTGATCATGTCTTTGTCAGTGGGTAAACGTACAAAATCAGCAGGGGATCAAATACTTTTTGCCCTCACTGTAGCTGATATGGCTGACTTGCTTAAACAAATGTGGTTTCTACTGACAATTGAAATGTACAAACTATGGCATAAGGGAACGTCAAGCTGATAAGAGGCAATCCGTAATTTTGATTAAGACATTAATGAACAAGCTAGGACGTAGTCAATATAACTATTTGTTCAGCACTTTTGAAATGTACAGCGACAGAATTCAGAACATGGGCCGTTCTTACAGTGTTCTCCCTGTACACCAAGTCAGAACCATAGGATACATAAAGGGGGCATATAAGCAGACAATGAAAGCTCTTACAATATTCTATGATTAAATGTCTCTAAAACAGGCTATAGGCTACATGTGCACCACCAAGTCAGAACAGTAGGCTACATTTTGAGGGAGAAAGGGACCAAATTATTAGGGTGAGGCACATGGGCTACTAACAGCTTACTACACAACATACAGTTAGTATTACTTTCTTAGCTACAGTATACATATCTCCCTGGCATATTACATCATTTATGCATCAGCATACAATACATTTTTGGACTCACCTTGTTGTGCTGTGCTCCTTGTTGGCAAATTCTGTCATCAAACTTTGTCATCGAAGTCTGGCATTCTCTGGATTTATGGTGCTTTTGAAGACAACTGGGAACTCTGAAAAAACAAGGTTGAATCATGACGTCAGTGATCTTCAGGTCGGAGCTCTAGAAAGAGGCCCGAGTTGGATGACCGTTCAAAACTTATTTTCCCAGTCAGAGCTAGTTTTTTTCTGAGTTCCAAGTTATCTTGAACTCACTGAAGTCTGAGATTTCCCAGTTCTGAGTTTCCTGTTGTTTTGAACGCGGCAGAAGTCATGTGAATGTCATGTGAATGTTTATCCTTTTAAACTTGGAAAAGAGACCCTTAAACCCAGCCTCGGACCACACACCCACTCTACTGAATAGCAGGCTAGTGATTGCTTTGCAACCACTAATTTTTTATATTTGCAATTTCCAACTTGTTGTGTAATGTTTATGTCCCATGGCCGATGAGCACTGATACGTTTTATCTATAATTTCTCTTCAAAGTATGATGTTGACATGATCAATCCAATCAAAGCTACGGTAGATATAATGTGATTTGACATCATTTTATCTGTGGCCAATGACCTTGAGCCTTCTTGGATGGGCACTTCTAATGTAACTCTATGGCAGCACCCAAGGGGCTTGAATGTTCAAGCTCTCCCCGTATTATTTTGCGGTGACGTAGTGTCCCCATGAGTGACAGAACACTGAGCCAATCACGGCACAACTAGAGAACATTACCAACCCCTACGCTCCGTATTTTCCACTGGCTGCCCCACCACATCAGAAAGCACTGAGCTAGGCTGAAACACCTGCATTTTGGAGCTGCCTTACTCAAGAAAGCAAAAAAGAGACCATGTTTGTATGCAGCTTTTTAAAAATGTATTTTTATTGTTTGCAAACTGATATGTGACACGTATTAATGCCAAAATAACATGCAAAACAGGCCTGGTATGTTTCTCCAGGCTGGGGAGAAGGCAATATGGTAGAGATCTGGATGAGTTGCAGCCACAATGACATGATGGAATGTTGTCTCCCAGTCACAGGGCAGTACACGGTTAGGGGAGCTGAATCAAATCCAATTTGAGTTATTTAAGGGGTCTGCTGCTATGCTGTCTGTGGAGGTGTCTGTCTATGTCTAACTGATTATTCTACTGTACATGCAGTGTACCTATTTGATTCAACAAGGAGCCCAGTGATTGGATCCTTTGGGAATGTGGACTGTTGGTATGTGAGGGGCTTTTTTCCTCAATTTTTTTCACAGCATGCTGGATACCAGGCATCTGTCCCCAGATGTGAACATACGTACAGTACTGATGTAGAATCTTAATTTGATCACCCTTTTGCAGAGAACTTTCCTGCAATGCCGGAAATTTAAAACTTGTAGTGTATTTGAGGTTTAAAAAGGCTTCTGAAGTTTGTAATTTTCACTTTGAAAATTCAGGCTTGAATGAATTATAGCCCACATAATACTTCACATTTCCTGTTACTGCAGGATTATTTTCCTGCTGTAGAAAAACTGGCTCAAATTAAGATCCTACATCTGTACATATTTCATTTATCCCTTCAATGAGGCCTATGATGTGGAATGTAGTCAAGCTCCACCGTGGGGCCTATATATTATTCCCAGTCAAGATCCATGCCTCCACCACAGGGCCTATCAGATTCCCAGCCCTGCCCTGCTCTCCTCTGCCATGGGACTCTTTGATCTTGTTTCACTGTGAACATATGCAGGGTAGCTCCGCCATAGGGCCTTTGTAATATAATGTAATATGACTGACTGGGCATTCAACTCCACTGTGGGAACCAGGACATTGAAACTATGTGTGTGTGTGTGTGTGTGTGTGTGTGTGTGTGTGTGTGTGTGTGTGTGTGTGTGTGTGTGTGTGTGTGTGTGTGTGTGTGTGTGTGTGTGTGTGTGTGTGTGTGTGTGTGTGTGTGTGTGTGAGCGTGTGCATGTCCGTGTGTGTGTGTGTGCTTGTGCGTGAGCGAGTGTATGAGTACATGCGTGTGTGTGGACTGTGAGAAATAACAGGGTGTTGGAACTCTGTCCTCAGTGGCCATGTAATTACCCTCTGATGGGCAGGGTTATATGATCTAGCTGCACTGTGGGGGGCTACAGCTGCGTCGTGGGGCCTATACAGTATGTCTCCTCCCAGCTCCACCGTGGGGCCTTGACATTTGATCTCTCTCTATGCAAAGTGTGAGTTATGTGCTAATGTTATGGGGCCCTTGAGAATTGAGGGCTCATACTCCTACACGATGAGGGCTGATATGTGATCTCTTATCCCCTGATGTAAAGCATGTTAAACACCCTGTAGCACTTCCATGGGGAATATGCTTATTGTATATAGCACAGTATAGGGTTATCATTCTACATTCTGCACACATCTGCCTGAGTTTGACCAATAATATATTTATACAATTCTCTCTGTCCTCTTCAAAACAGCCCCATGGACCCAACAGACAGCCAGGGTGAATATGTCAAGGTAAGACTCATTTTTTTTTCCTCCTATGTCTGTCTATCTGTCTATGCTGGTTCTGCTAGCGTCAGTGTCCCTACCCAGAAGGCCCAGAAATTGCTTCAGCAGTCCACACAGCATCTGAGAAAGGGAAGGGAGTGGGAGATTACACCCATCTAAGCAGTGGTGACCATTTAGTAGGGGCGGCAAGGAAACTAAACACAAAGCGGATTTAACTTCTTTAGGAAAACAGCCCTAATGTTGGAAACAAACATCATTATGTTGTCATCCAGAGTCACATTTATTTACTTTCCAAACTATAGCACACACAATGTTACATACAGCAGGTTTGGTATGCTTCATGTTTGCATTTTTCCCATGGAAAAAATGTTTGCGATACTGGTTTCGTCCTAGCCCTACCATTTAGTATCAGTGTGAGTTGAATGTGTTGGTATTTCTAGTGTGGTGAGGGGACCAGTGTGTTGATCTGCTTTGGTTTTGTAGTGAGGTTTAAGGGGACCTGTATTTGAGCTCCTGACTCAAGGGACAGTGTTTGTAATTTAATTAGGATCAGTAAGCACAAAGAGACTCAGTGCTTTCCCCGCTCTGCTTGGCTCTGCTCTGCTAAGATTCAATGGCTGCACCAGGGTAAATGGTGTTTGTTACCATGGGCAACCGAGCAGGATCTTAGCTGAAGCCTTGTCATTTGTAAACAAAGAAGCAGTGTGGAACACCTATACATAATTATTTGTAAACAAAGAGATTGTGGAGTACACACTCCAAACTCTTGTTTTGTGTTTAATGTAGATTTAAATAAGTCTCTACGTTTAACGGTTTTTAAGTGGCTTCACAAATCATAATATACTACTGTGCAGAATTCATTTCGGACTTGATAATTTATACTGGAGGGTCTTTTATTTAAAAAAGCACTTTAGTTATATTAGACTACCATTTTAATGTGGTCTTTGAAATGTAATTCTAGGTGATTATACCCCTGTGCTTCTGTAATTAGGCCCATTTCAGTAGTCTCAGCATTTAGTCTAATTAATTCTGCCATTTAGGAAATTGAATCCAAAGTCAACAAGTGCTTCAGCGCTTCTGGGTTCCAGGCCAGTAGGTGTGGTGGTTCAGGACCAGGCCAGTAGGTGGGGTGGTTCAGGACCAGGCCAGTAGGTGGGGTGGTTCAGGACCAGGCCATTAGGTGGAGGTGGTTCTGGATCAGGCCAGTGGGCTGGGTGTGCTTCAGGATCAGGCGGGGGGGGTAGAAGGATTACTTTATCCTATCCCAGGTATTCCTTAAAGAGGTGGGGTTTCAAATGTCTCCGGAAGGTGGTGAGTGACTCCGCTGTCCTGGCGTCGTGAGGGAGCTTGTTCCACCATTGGGGTGCCAGAGCAGCGAACAGTTTTGACTGGGCTGAGCGGGAACTATGCTTCCGCAGAGGTAGGGAGCCAGCAGGCCAGAGGTGGATGAATGCAGTGCCCTCGTTTGGGTGTAGGGACTGATCAGAGCCTGAAGGTACGGAGGTGCCGTTCCCCTCACAGCTCCGTAGGCAAGCACCATGGTCTTGTAGCAGATGCGAGCTTCAACTGGAAGCCAGTGGAGTGTGCGGAGGAGCGGGGTGACGTGAGAGAACTTGGGAAGGTTGAACACCAGACGGGCTGCGGCATTCTGGATGAGTTGTAGGGGTTTAATGGCACAGGCAGGGAGCCCAGCCAACAGCGAGTTGCAGTAATCCAGACGGGAGATGACAAGTGCCTGGATTAGGACCTGTGCCGCTTCCTGTGTAAGGCAGGGTCGTACTCTCCGAATGTTGTAGAGCATGAACCTACAGGATCGGGTCACCGCCTTGATGTTAGCGGAGAACTGTTCTGGACCAGGCCATTAGGTGGGGGTGGTTCTGGATCAAGCCAGTGTGCTGGGTGTGCTTCAGGATCAGGCCAGTAGATGGGGTAGTTCTGGACCAGGCCATTAGGTGGGGGTGGTTCTGGATCAGGCCAGTGGGCTGGGTGTGCTTCAGGATCAGGCCAGTAGATGGGGTAGTTCTGGACCAGGCCATTAGGTGGGGGTGGTTCTGGATCAGGCCAGTGGGCTGGGTGTGCTTCAGGACCAGGCCAGTAGGTGGGGGTGTAAGCCTGGTTTCTGGGGTTCTAAGCACCGTAGAGGATAGAGGGAGAATGTGACCCTGATGTTGTGGTATACACACACGCAAAACACAATGACCACTCTCACCCCACCCCTTACTCTTTCCTCACCCACACCACTCTCACCCCCTCCCCTTTCCTCCCCTCCCTACTCTCACCCTTGCCCTCCTCTGAGCCTCCTTCCCTCCTTCTCTCCCTCTCCTCTCTCACCCTCCTCCCCTACTCACCCACACCACTCTCCCTCCTCTCCTCCCTTCTTCTCCTCCGCTGCCCAATGTTTACGTCTCTCCTTTGCTCAACCCCATTGCTTCTCTCTGAAACATTTATGACACTTATGTTTAAATAAGCACTTGGCCTGAATATTCAGTGTTGGGTTTAAAAAACCTGGTTTCTGGGTTTCTAACCACAGCAGAGGTTGTAGGGAGAATGTAACTGCCTGATGTGACTGATGTTGTGATACACACAACAGGGTGGATGAATGAGCCAATTGGAAGGTGGGGATGATTAAGTGGCCATTGGGAAATTGGGAATTTAGCCAGGACACCGTGGTTAACACCCCTACTCTTACGATAAGTGCCATGGGATATTCAGTGTCTACTTTAAACATTTTTTTTTACCAATCTACCAATAGGTGCCCTTCTTTGCAAGGCATTGGAAAACCTCCCTGGTCTTTGTGATTGAGTCTGTGTTTGAAATTCATTGCTCGACTGAGGGACCTTACAGATACATTAATTGTATGTGTGGAGTACAGAGATGAGGTAGTCATTAAAAAATCATATATATATACATTACCAGTCAAAAGTTTGGACACATCTACTCATTCAAGGGTTTTCTTTATTTTTACTGTTTTCTACATTGTAGAATAATAGTGAAGACATCAAAACTATGAAATAACACATATTGAATCATGTAGTAACCAAAAAACTGTTAAACAAATCAAAATATATTTTATATTTGAGATTCTTCAAATAGCCACCCTTTGCCTTGATAACAGCTTTGCACATTTTTGGCATTCTCTCAACCAGCTTCATGAGGTAGTCATCTGGAATGCATTTCAATTAACATGTGTGCTTTCTTAAATGTTAATTTGTGGAATTTCTTTCCTTCTTAATGCGTTTGAGCCAATCAGTTGTGTTGTGACAAGGTAGAAGATAGCCATATTTGGTAAAAGACCAAGTCCATATTATGGCAAGAACAGCTCAAATAAGCAAAGAGAAACAACAGTCCATCATTACTTTAAGACATGAAGGTCAGTCAATACTGAAAATGTCAAGAACTTTGAAAGTTACTTCAAGTGCAGTCGCAAAAACCATCAAGCTATATGATGAAACTGGCTCTCATGAGGACCGCCACAGGAATGGAAGAGTTACCTCTTATGCAGAGGATAAAGTCATTGGAGTTACCAGCCTCAGAAATTGCAGCCCAAATAAATGCTTCACAGAGTTCAAGTAACAGACACATCTCAACATCAACTGTTCAGAGGGGACTGTGTAAATCAGGCCTTCATGGTCGAATTGCTGCAAAGAAACCACTACTAAAGGACACCAATAATAAGAAGAGACCTGCTTGGGCCAAGAAACAATGGACATTAGACTGGTTGAAATTTCTCCTTTGGTCTGGAGTCCAAATTTGAGATTTTTGGTTCAAGCCACCGTGTCTTTGTGAGACGCAGAGTAGGTGAACGGATGAGCTCTGCATGTGTGGTTCCCACCGTGAAGCATGGAGGAGGAGGTGTGATGGTGTGGGGGTGATTTGCTGGTGACACTGTCAGTGATTTATTTAGAATTCAAGGCACACTTAACCAGCATGGTTACCACAGCATTCTGCAGCGATATTCCATCCCATCTGGTTTGCGCTTAATGGGACTATAATTTGTTTTTCAACAGGACAATGACCCAAAATACACCACCAGGCTGTGTAAGGGCTATTTGACCAAGAAGGAGAGTGATGGAGTGCTGCATCAGATGACCTGGCCTCCACAATCACCTGGCCTCAACCCAATTGAGATGGTTTGGGATGAGTTGGACATGTTTACATTCAAGTTATGTAGCAGACAACTTACAATAGGTTATTTATCCAAGTACTTACTTACAATAAGTGAAATCAACTAAAGTACTGTTGGTAAAACAACCTCATATCACCACAATCGTTGCAAGTCAAATCTTCTTCATCGATAAACGCTATCTGTACAATCTGTCCTGCGCTCATCCTTGACTCATCTGCCCTGGGCTCTCTGTAATTTCAACCCAATTTTTGGGCTACCCAAGAGGAAACGCCGGCGTTACAGAGGCAAGAGAGGGGGGATCCTGGTGAGATTAAGGCGAAGGGAAAACCGGCCACCTCTTCCCTCCATTTTACTGGCTAATGTACAGTCACTTGATAATGAGATGGATGCCCTCCGATCGCGGATTTGCTACCAAAGGGACTCTCGGAACTGCAATGTTCTTTGCTTTTCAGAAACATGGCTCTCGGACAAGATACCCCCACGGCTACCCAACTGGATGGATTCTCTATTCACCGGGCGGACAGGACAGTGGTCGGGGAAATTGAGGGGGAGGGCTTTGCCTTTTCATCAACTCAATACTAGTGTTCTAATTAATTCCAGCGCGGTGGAAGTGTCAACCCACTGTTCAAGCAGGGCTACCGCACACAGAGCTATCGTAGACAACCCTGATGCTATGGCCGAAGACAGGAATAAGTACAAGAAGTCCCTCAATAACCTTCGCAGAGTCATCAAACAAGCAAAAGGACAATATAGGAATAAGGTGGAATCATATTACACAGGCTCTGACGCCCGCCTTGTGTGGCAGGGCTACAGTCCATTAGGGATTACAAAGGAAGACCCAACCGTGATCTGCACAACGATACCTCTGTACCAGACGAACTCAATGCATTTTATGCACGCTTTGACAACAACAACATTGAGCCGGGTGTGAGGGACGTCACCAACCCAGAGGACTGTGTGATCTCACTCTCCGAGGCCGACGTGAGAAGGGTCTTTAATCAGGTCAACACCCGCAAGGCCACGGGCCCCGATGGTATTCCAGGGTGCATTCTCAGAGCATCCGCAGAAGAGCTGGCAGGCATATTCACTGAAATGTTCAACCGCTCCTTGACCCATTCTGTAATCCCCACATGTTTTAAGATGAACACAATAATTCCTGTTCCTAAGAACTCGAAGGCATCATGCCACAATGATTACTGCCCTGTAGCACTCACTTCTGTAATCATGAAGCGCTTTGAGAGGCTGGTTATGGCACACATTAACTCAACCATCCCAGCCACCCTAGACCCACTCCAATTTGCATACCGCCCCAACAGATCCATAGACAACGCAATCTCAATTTCTCTTCAAACTGCCCTCACCCACCTAGATAAGAGGAATACCTATGTGAGAATGCTGTTCATTGACTACAGCTCAGCGTTCAACACCATTATCCCCTCCAAGCTCGTCACCAAGCTTAGGACTCTGGGTCTGAACACCTCCCTCTGCAACTGGATCCTGGACTTTCTGACGGGCCAACCCCAGGTGGTGAGGGTAGGCAACATCACCTCCACCATGCTGACCCTTAACACAGGGGCCCCACAGGGGTGTGTGCTTAGTCCCCTTCTGTACTCCCTGTTCACCCACGACTGTGTGGCCACGCACGACTCCAACACCATTATCAAGTTCGCTGACAACACGACGGTGGTAGGCCTGATCAACGGCGACGTTGAGTCAGCCTACAGGGAGGAGGTCAGGTGACAGTGTGGGGCTGGAACAACAACCTCTCCCTCAACGTCAGTAAGACCAAGGAGCTGATCTTGGACTACAGGTAATGGGGGGGCGAGCACGCCCCCATCCACATCAATGGGGCTGCAGTGGAGCAGGTAGACAGCTTCAAGTTCCTCTGTGTCCGAATCACTAAAGACTTAAAATGGTCCAAACACACACACACAGTTGTGAAGAAGGCGCAACAGTGCCTCTTCCCCCTCAGGAGGTTATAAAAGTTTGGCATGGGCCCTCAAGCCCGGACTTGAACCCGATCTAACATCTCTGGAGAGACCTGAAAAGTAGGGGGTGAAGAAGTAGGGAAGTTGGGGGGTAGTTAGGGGGTAGAGGGGTAGTGAGGAGGTAGGGCAGTAGGGGGTAGTTAGGGAGTAGGGGGGTAGTTAGGGGGTAGAGGGGTAGTGAGGAGGTAGGGCAGTAGGGGGTAGTTAGGGGGTAGAGGGGTAGTGAGGAGGTAGGGCAGTAGGGGGGTAGTTAGGGAGTAGGGGGGTAGTTAGGGGTAGAGGGGTAGTGAGGAGGTAGGGCAGTAGGGGGGGTAGTTAGGGAGTAGGGGGGTAGTTAGGGGTAGAGGGGTAGTGAGGAGGTAGGGCAGTAGGGGGTAGAGGGGTAGTGAGGAGGTAGGGGAGTAGGGGGTAGTTAGGGGTAGTTAGGGGGTAGAGGGGTAGTGAGGAGGTAGGGCAGTAGGGGGTAGAGGGTAGTGAGGAGGTAGGGCAGTAGGGGGTAGTTAGGGGTAGAGGGGTAGTGAGGAGGTAGGGCAGTAGGGGGTAGTTAGGGGTAGAGGGGTAGTGAGGAGGTAGGGCAGTAGGGGGTAGTTAAGGGGTAGAGGGGTAGTGAGGAGGTAGGGCAGTAGGGGGTAGTTAGGGAGTAGGGGGTAGTTAGGGGTAGAGGGTAGTGAGGAGGTAGAGCAGTAGGGGGTAGTTAGGGGGTAGAGGGGTAGTGAGGAGGTAGGGCAGTAGGGGGTAGTTAGGGGGTAAAGGGGTAGTGAGGAGGTAGGGGAGTAGGGGGTAGTTAGGGGGTAGAGGGGTAGTGAGGAGGTAGGGCAGTAGGGGGTAGTTAGGGGGTAGAGGGGTAGTGAGGAGGTAGGGCAGTAGGGGGGTAGTGAGGGAGTAGAGGGGTAGTGAGGAGGTAGGGCAGTAGGGGGTAGTTAGGGGGTAGAGGGGTAGTGAGGAGGTAGGGCAGTAGGGGGGTAGTTGGGGTAGAGGGGTAGTGAGGAGGTAGGGCAGTAGGGGGGTAGTTAGGGGGTAGAGGGCTAGTGAGGAGGTAGGGCAGTAGGGGGGTAGTTAGGGAGTAGGGGGGTAGTTAGGGGGTAGAGGGTAGTGAGGAGGTAGGGCAGTAGGGGGTAGTTAGGGGGTAGAGGGTAGTGAGGAGGTAGGGCAGTAGGGGGTAGTTAGGGGGTAGAGGGGTAGTGAGGAGGTAGGGCAGTAGGGGGGTAGTTAAGGGGTAGAGGGGTAGTGAGGAGGTAGGGCAGTAGGGGGGTAGTTAAGGGGGTAGAGGGGTAGTGAGGAGGTAGGGCAGTAGGGGGGTAGTTAGGGGGTAGAGGGGTAGTGAGGAGGTAGGGCAGTAGGGGGTAGTTAGGGGAGTAGGGGGTAGTTAGGGGGTAGAGGGTAGTGAGGAGGTAGGGCAGTAGGGGGTAGAGGGGGTAGTGAGGAGGTAGGGCAGTAGGGGGGTAGTTAGGGGTAGAGGGGTAGTGAGGAGGTAGGGCAGTAGGGGGTAGTTAGGGGGTAGAGGGGTAGTGAGGAGGTAGGGCAGTAGGGGGGTAGTTAGGGAGTAGGGGGTAGTTAGGGGTAGAGGGGTAGTGAGGAGGTAGGGCAGTAGGGGGTAGGTAGGGGGGTAGAGGGGTAGTGAGGGTAGGGGAGTAGGGGGGTAGTTAGGGGGTAGTGGGGTAGTGAGGAGGTAGGGCAGTAGGGGGGTAGTTAGGGGGTAGAGGGGTAGTGAGGAGGTAGGGGAGTAGGGGGTAGTTAGGGAGTAGGGGGTAGTTAGGGGTAGAGGGGTAGTGAGGAGGTAGGGGAGTAGGGGGGTAGTTAGGGGTAGAGGGGTAGTGAGGAGGTAGGGCAGTAGGGGGGTAGTTAGGGGGTAGAGGGGTAGTGAGGAGGTAGGGCAGTAGGGGGGTAGTTAGGGAGTAGGGGGGTAGTTAGGGGGTAGAGGGGTAGTGAGGAGGTAGGGCAGTAGGGGGGTAGTTAGGGGGTAGAGGGGTAGTGAGGAGGTAGGGCAGTAGGGGGGTAGTTAGGGGTAGAGGGGTAGTGAGGAGGTAGGGCAGTAGGGGGGTAGTTAGGGGGTAGAGGGGTAGTGAGGAGGTAGGGCAGTAGGGGGGTAGAGGGGTAGTGAGGAGGTAGGGCAGTAGGGGGGTAGTTAGGGGTAGAGGGGTAGTGAGGAGGTAGGGCAGTAGGGGGGTAGTTAGGGGGTAGAGGGGTAGTGAGGAGGTAGGGCAGTAGGGGGGTAGTTATGGACAGATTCCTTTGAGAAGGTGCTGAAACTAAAGAGGCACAACTCCCTCCTCTCTCTCCTCTCTCTCTCTCAATTAAATTAAATGGGCTTTATTGGCATTGGCATGGGGAACAGATGTTTACATTGCCAAAGCAAGTGAAATAGATAATAAACTAAAGTGAAATAAGCATTCAAAAACAGTAAACATTACAAATGTCATATTAGGCCTATATAGTGTGGTAACAATGTGCAAATAGTTAAAAGTACAAAAGGGAAAATAAATATACATAAATATGGGTTGTATTTACAATAGTGTTTGTTCTTCACCAGTTGCCCTTTTCTTGTGGCAACAGGTCACAAATCTTGCTGCTGTGATGGCACACTGTGGTATTTCACCCAATAGATATGCGAGTTTATCAAAATGTGATTTTTTTTTAAAAAAATTTGTGGGTCTGTGTAATCTGAGGGAAATATGTGACTGACCGCCTCGATTCGGTCATATGTAGTAACATTTGAATTTATTTTTTTTTTTTTACATTGGATAAAAGTAGAGACTCAGAGCTAGACAAGGGTATATCATACACTACAGTTGAAGAACAATGGGAAAGTAATTCTGCTTTGAAAGTTGATAAACTTGTAACCCCAGTTTTGAGAAAATGGCCCTTGAATGTTTTGGTACACCTACTGGAGAGCTCTTCTTTGTCTACACCCATTCAGCATCGTTCACACCCTCTTAAGCCTTAGCCCCACCCATCTCTTTAAGGATTTACATATGAGGCCATTTGCTAAACAGAGTGATTATTTTAGTAAACAGCCAAAGATTTCAAGACTAAAAGCGGTGAAAGTAGTAGCCTACAATAAGGAAAAAGTCCAGGTAAAAATATACTTTATCTAGTCCTCTGCCTATATCCTAATCTGATTTTGGTGCAGGTCATGTTGTTCTTCACATTACCGTCTCTGGTAAACACACACTATATCAGATAAAATAAAAAGTTGATATGGCACATGCACAGGATAAAGAAGGTGAAATGGTTACTTGCAATATTAAAAACAGAAAGTGTCCAGATAAAAATATTTTATAAAAAATTTATAATTATTAGATGACGCTTACCTGACACACTTGTCTAAATTGATGGGTCATGTGAAGGAAATACTATAACCACCCCCCAGCCACAACTAGCTAAATGGATGGGTCACTATTGTCTAGACATGTACACATGTTCATGGAATACAATAGATGGCCGTAATCACCCCCAGACACACCTGGCTAACTTGATGGGTCATGTAATCATCTGGTGAAGTGTTTTGTTTAGACATGTAGCTAGCTAAACAATGAGATGGCATAATCTCAACTCATACTACCAACCAATACAAACATTGTCATAGCTGTAGTATGAATCTGCAGGTAGCTAAAGCTAACCAACCAGGTTCAATGTTAGCTAGCTAACATTAGGCTATAACTAAGAATGCAAATGGATTTCTGATTTAAATAATATTACTACATAGACCATACACATAATGTTAGCTAGCGAGCCAGCTAGATAATGTTCGCTAGCTAGCTAACAGTATGCTTTAACTTGCGATGAAAATGACTTTCTGACAAAATTAGAAATGTATAATATCTGATATGTAGCTAGGCTCTTACCTGTATACATAGATGAATGCTTCACGGCAGACTGGAACCATTTATCTCTGTTTTGTTTATAGCTATATCTTGTTTGGCCAGCGTTGTGTCAAGTCACTCCGGTTCACACTGACCGTGGTGTGTGCAGAAAGTAGCAAATCACTTTTTCCAACTGATCCGTCAATAGCGCCTGCTAAATTCAGGGAATCAATGTTGTTGAGAAAAGTAGCAAAACTTTTGTAGTTCTCGATGGCTAACGTTATATATTTCAAAAACGCTGCGGTATAAAAGGACTATCAACACATACTGAGCAGCTCACGTTATAAACAGAAGCATGCTACATGGCAGACCAATCCAAACTCATCTCCCGGCATGTCCAGCCCATCCATTATCTCAGCCAATCATGGCTAGCGGGAAGGTTCCTGTCTTTTTCCGGCTTGTAATTATTTATTTTTTTACGGATGGAATACAAGTTTGTTATTAAGGCACATGAAAGTTCACATGTTCCAGAAGGCATTTCTGCCAAAAAAATGAATTTTGATTAAAAATGTATGTTTACGTTCAAAGGCCTCTCCTGTGAAGTAGTGACGCGCGACATAAGCCTAGTTCCTGAAACTAGTCACATATGTGTCTCTAATGTGAACATACATTTGGCAGGAGGTTAGGAAGTGCAGCTCAGTTTCCACCTCATTTTGTGGGCAGTGTGCACATAGTCTGTCTTCTCTTGAGAGCCAGGTCAGCTATTCTGCCACTGTGTACTCTCTGTTTAGGGCCAAATAACATTCCAGCTTGCTCTGTTTTTTGGTAAATTATTTCAGATGTGTGAAGTAATTATCTTTTTGTTTTCTCATGATTTGGTTGGGTCTAATTGTGTTGCTGTCCTGGGTCTCTGTGGGGCCTGTTTGTGTTTGTGAACACAAACAGACCCCACTCTCTCTCTCTCTCTCTCTCTCTCTCTCTCTCTCTCTCTCTCTCTCTCTCTCTCTCTCTCTCTCTCTCTCTCTCTCTCTCTCTCTCTCTCTCTCTCGCTGTCTGTCTGTCTGTCTGTCTCTCTCTCTCTCTCTCTCTCTGTCTCTGTCTCTCTGTGGTCATGAAGGAGGAGGGGATGGGTGGGGTCTGCCATGCCTGCATTCGACAGCACTCCGCCAATGCCTGCAAGCATCTCTCCCTCCTCCTTCTCCCTCATCCCTCTTTCCCTCCCTCCTTTCCACCCTCCCCCCACCCACTCCTTTCATCAGAAACGGATGAGGTAATCCCTGCTAAGGCTGGTGAAGCACAGTGAGAGTGTGAACGAGAGAGAGAGAGAGAAAGCGAAAGCGAGAGAGACTGTGCGGAGCTGAGAGAGAGATATGACAGTAGCAGTAGCAGCTGTAGTGCAAGGAGATAGGGCCCTGATCAGCAGTACCAGTAGCACCAGCCGTAGCAGCTGTAGTGTTAGCTAGCATTAGTACCATAGGGTAGCGTAGCTGCCACACAGTGTTAGTGAGATGAGCTGCTGCCGGGGCCGGGGCTGCTAGCGAGCAGAAGAGCGCTGCCTGCCTGCTGTGGGACAGTGACAGAGGAGAGCTGGTGCTGGGGACCCCAGGGTGGGATACCTCCCAAGCTGAACGGAGCTGTGAGGAGAGGACAGTAGAGGGGCATCATGACGGAGCGCTGTAGCCTATGGAGCACCCTGTCGGCAGCTGCCTGCTGTTTCTACAGAGGCTCCTTCATGCAGGTGCAGGTGAGGGTGTGTGTGTGTTTGTGTTTGTGTTTGAGAAATTAAAGAGCAAGATAGAGGTGATTCAAACAATGTTTTTGTTAGAGTTTGCTTTTGAAAGAACATAATCTGTATATTGGCTTGTGAATTTCTGGACATTTCTGTTAGTGGTTTTATGTCTTTGTGTGTGAGAGTGTGTAATGGGTGTTGGAGTGTGTTCATTCCTGTGTTGGCCAGCACCTAGCTGGTGATATAGTTAGAGTATGATGTTGGGAAGAATATCTAGTTGTGCTTGTCTGATTTTAGGAGCCTCAGAAACATGAGTATGACTGATTCCTGAGAGATAACCTGAGGATGTATTGTTTGTACATTGTGTTCAGATACTCTATCGTAGCATTAGAGCATCACAGGAGAGATTAGCAGGGAGATGAATGACACTATATCACCACTGAAAGTCTTTGGATACGACAGTAAGGAATCTTACAGTAGTATGCATTGCCGTGGGAAGATGTTTGCAGGTGGGGGTGCTACAGACAACTATATTGGGGCGCTAATACAGGACTAGTAAAGGCCCAGTGCACTACTATGGTATTATGTTATTACTGAAAGTCTTTGGATCTGATTCTGTAGTAAGTACACACAGTAATGTAATATGTTGTTTCTGAGAGTCATGATCTTATGTTGCTTTTCTCTGCGCTGTGCCACGTCTGTTGGAAACAGGATTTATAGGGTTTTATAGTTGTGGTGGTAAAATAAAATATGACCCTGATGTGTGTACCCTGATGTATGACCCTGATGTTTTACCTTGAAGCGATGTAAAAATGGGAGCATGTACTGCGAAGAGAAGTGGCTATAATGTTAGTATTTGTATTTGGGCTACCAGCCTCAGCCACTTTTCTCTGATAGATGGTCCTGATAACATCCTCTGTCTGTTGAGCGGTGTCTCCTGTGTATACATCACCTGATCTCAGACCAGCACCAGTACCCGGACAGGAAGAGAGAGACCCACACTGTTAGTGAGTGAGTTTCTGTTTGACAGACCTCATTAGTGGGGTTATACTGAAGCATTTGACTGACTACATTCTCAAAAATAAGGATACGGTTAGGGTAGCTGCATTTCTGTGCCCCAGGGGCCAGGGAACAAATAGCAGGATTTCAACACTTCAGTTCAGACCACCATTAGGTTGTTTTCAATTTCCAGCTGATATATTGTACTTTAGACACCCATCGGCGAGCTTACTACTGATCCTATGCTCTATGAGTCTAGACTGGTATTGTGGGAGTGCTGCGTGCTGGCAGTGCTGCCATTGTGTCTGTATTAAGACCACTATACTATCCTCTCCCAGTCTGCCTCTAACTGGGCCATTGTAATGCTACAGCCCTGTTTGTTCACAGACCAGATCAACGCTTGAACCCCCAAATCCTCCCATCTGCCCCTTTCTCCCCTCCCTCAGCATGCAGTTTGCACTTCCATTGTTTTCCCCTGATTTTAATCCCCCCTTTCTGTGTCTGCCAGCCAGCCTGCCAGGCTAACCCCAACCAGCAAGGCTAACCCCAACTAGCCCTGCCATCCTCTCTGTCACCCCCAGTGACCCAGCTGGGATACTGTTTGTGGCCCTGCCAACCTCTCTGTCACAGCCAGACCCCCCTGGCCTGGCCCTGTGGCCCCCAACCAGTGGAGGCTGGTGTCACTTTAAATCGGAGAACAGGCTCATTTTAATGACTGGAATAAATGGCATTATATCAAACACATGTCCTCCGACAGGGGCTCCCAGGGGCTCCCAGGGCTCCAGGGGCTCCCAGGGCTCCAGGGGCCACCACTGCCACCAATTATCCACCAGCTACCGTGGGGCTCTCTCTACCTCCACATAGTCCATTAACCATGTTCAACCCTACCCGTGTAACATAGCAGAAGCTGTCTAACTGATACTGCTGCATTAGCGACATTAGCTAGCATTAGCGCCACCTGTAGCCAATTGGAATGTTTAAATAATTGAAATATGCGACCCTCTGTGTAATCCCCCCTACTCCACTCTTCTCGTGTCTCGTCTCGGGGCTTCTTCTCCTCCTCTCCCGAGTCCCTTTCACAGTAAATCCTCTTTGTAGTGACTGCCTCGCCTCGCCCGCCTCGCCCGCCTGTCACTCCCCCCGGAGCGGTGAGGGGCTAAGCGGCTGTTTAACCCCGAAAGTTCAAGAGAAAATCAGCCTGTTACTGAGAGAGAGGAAGCTAATTACACTGGGATGTTTTCACTAGTTATGAGACATGCTGACTTTGTTTTTTATTCCTGTTGCTCCAAACCATTAGCTTTGTAGCGCCTTTTTCCAAACCCCCTTCCTCTAAGCCACTGCATTGTAGCCTGGTTTCTGCTCTCACAATTCTGTAAGGAGTTGGCTAGAGAGCAGAAACAGACTAACACTCAGGCTAACTGCTTGGAGCTGGAGCTAGATGCAGGGAAGAGGGGAAGCAGTGAAGCGCCAGGGATTCACCAGGAAAGAGGAGGAATGGTAGGGAGGCTGAGATCTAAAGGAGGAATGCATTGTTCCCCCCACCCCCTCTTTTACACTGCTGCTACTCTCTGTTTATTATCTATGCATAGTCACTTTAACTCTACCTACATGTACATATTACCTCAACTAACCTGTGCCCCCGCACATTGACTCACATTGACTCTGTACCGGTACCCCCTGTATATAGCCTCGCTACTGTTATTTTACTTAGCTTTCATTATTTGTTATTTGTTATTTTGTAGTTATCTATTTTTTACTTAACACTTATTTTTCTTAAAACTGCATTGTTGGTTAAGGGCTTGTAAGTAAGCATTTCACTGTAAGGTCTACACCTGCATGTGACAAATAACATTTGATTTTGAATGGTGAGGAATGGTGAGGAATGGTAGGAAATGGTGAGGAATGGTAGGGAATGGTGAGAAGTGGTGAGGAATGGTAGGGAATGGTGAGAAATGGTAGGGAATGGTAGGGAGGCTGAGCTCTAAAGGAGGAATGGTAGGGAGGACAAAACTAACAGCAGAGGAATGTCAGAGAGAGGGCATATGTGTGTGTGGTAAATAAAGGGCTGGGGCACTGACTGGTGAAACATGAAATAGGTGTGCTGGAGACAGCTGTAACAGGGAAATAGACAGCTGTAACAGGGAGAGTTGTGGAGGTGTGAATGCGTTGACAGACAGACTCACATCGGTCACACTACTTCCACTCCCACTGACTGCTCTACTACAGTGAGACTGCGGTGTGTGTGTGTGTCATACAGAGTTCTAAGGGACTCCTTTTTGTTTTAGTTTTTTACATATTTTGTCATTTTAGCAGACGCTCTAATCCAGAGCGATTTACAGTATTGAGTGCATACATTTTCATACTTTTTTGTACTGGTCCCCCGTGGGAATCGAACCCATAACCCTGGTGTTTTGAGTGCCATGCTCTACCAACTGAGCCACACGGAACCTCGTAGCACCTGCATGGTTCCCCTCAGAAGTCTTTGTGTGTGTGGCTCTTTTAGGGAGCAGAGCAGCACTGCAGAGATCACAGGCTTGGTCTGGTACTTACTGCTACCCCCACCTGCTCTATACACCCCCTCAGCCACCCAACCACCCATACCCCCAAACCCCCAAAACCCCACCCACCCATACCCCCAAACCCCCACCCACCCTCCCATACCCCCAAACCCCAACCCCAACCCCACTCCCCAAACCCTTATGCACTGGCTAGTCACAAACTATTAATTTTCTGCTAGGATGGGCCTATATCTATCTCTAAATTCCTCATTATTGAACATTGATAAATACAAGTTCATTATTGACGTGGAGGAGCTTTGCTGTTATTGTTGTTAGGGGAGTTCTGATCCTCTGTGTTTCAGATGGGGTTAGTGTGTAGAGAGAGGGAATCTGGAGGAGATGGAATTTGGGCAGGAGGGATCCGGGGAGGGGTTCTATTGTGTGTCCACTTGACCTTTGACCCTTGGCTGACCCCAGGAGTCAGGGGATGGAGGTTGAGGGGTTGGCAGCAAGAGGCCGGTGTTCAGCCGGATAGATATGACAGAATCTCTCTAACTGAGCCCTTCTCATAAGAGCAGGGGCCTGAGTATTAGAGGGTAGAGGAAGGTTATGTTAACCTGGTGGTCACAGCTCTCTATGTGCTTTAGCCCTGTGCTTCTCAACCGCTTTTGTACAGTCTTTGGAGAACCACTTACATTATAACTAGCACTGTATATGGTTTTAGCAGTAGAATGTTTCAGCAGTAGAAGGTTTCAGCAGTAGAAGGATTTAGCAGCAGAAGGTTTCAGCAGTAGACATTTTCAGCAGTAGAAGGTTTTAGCAGTAGAAGGTTTTAGCAGTAGAAGGTTGTAGCAGGAGAAAGTTTGAGCAGTAGAAGGTTTCAGCAGTAGAAGGTTTCAGCAGTAGAAGGTTTCAGCAGTAGAAGGT